>NC_025996.2:39409518-39444503 GCF_000442705.2 Elaeis guineensis
TGGGACATTTATAGTAGTAATCTATATCATAATCCATGTTGTCACTCTGGAATAATAGGAATTGGTTTATGGAGAGAAGCTAGGGGATGATGACATGGTTTGCTGTGATGCTAAGTGATGTTGATGGGGGTTTTGAGATGGTATCACCCTTGCCACTTGGGCAAGGGGTTGTGTTCATTTCTGGTTGGAGTCATCCCTGTAGTGGTTGGGTGGGTATAGGGGCAGAAGGTGGGGATCAGCTTATTCTAATCTTAGAAAAAAATAGACCGGGGTAAGAAGAATACCGTGATAATTGTGGAGAAGAAAAGATGGCTATATATGAGTTAAGATGTCTTGTGGGAATGATCACTGCAAGAATTTTGTCATGATATTTTCAACACCTTGGATTTCTAAATCTGTGACTGTCTTCTCCTAGGTTCTATCTTTTCGTTGGTGTGTTTATGCAAGACACTGTTGCTTCCATGCATGCATGCCATGTTCTTATGCAATATTGTGTTGACAGCACTATTTATTAGCATGTCCTTTCTCTTCTTCATATCTGCATGCACCAGTTATCATCAAATCCATGAGATGTCCATAATTTCTTGAGTCATCAGTCTGCATTTTCATCATGTTCTGATTGCTATTAGATTTCTTGTTCTGACTTGGATCTCTCTCTCTCTCTTCTCTCTCTCTCTCTCACCCTCCTCCCTCTCTCTCCCTCCCATTCTCTCTCCCTCAGTTGGGTGGGCGGAGGGGGGATCTTTAGCATGGATATTGTTTTTTCTCATGATAATGTGATTTTCAAGACTATTACTTGACAATGGGTTTGCATGTTGAGAGTATTCTATCATTATTTTGGATATAAATTCCAATGTCAAATATGTTGATCTTGAACTTCGCTTATCATGACAATATATATTGCTGTCTAGTTTTTTCTGGATCTAATATTTAGCTTGGTACAGGTATGAAAATATACTTCTAGTGACAGATCTTTTACCTGAAGTGCTAACTACTTTAATGCAACGAACTGTTACCATGGTGACATCCAATGGAAGGTCTTTTAGAGCAGCATCTTTTGCCTATGCTCGAAATTTACTGAAGAAATACAGAGATGTGGCTAGTGTGACAAAATGGGAAAAAACTTTTAGAGCTACATGTGATCAGAGGCTTCTTGCAGAACTCGATGCTGGCCGATCACTTGATGGTGATCTAGTGTTTTCTTCTGGAGTCCCTGCAGGTGTTGGAGACATGGATGAGTACCTCCGCCAAAAGATGACTGGGAGATTACCCAGGGGTAGCCCCAGCCTGAGAGAGATGGTGCAACGACATGTTGAGGAAGTTGTACGCTGTTTTTATGGAAAAGAAAGAAAACCTTTTCCAGTCAGTAATCCTAAAGGTCCAGTGTTAGAAAATTGGGAAGACAGTAACCAAATAGCGCAAGATATTGTTTTGGGCTTATTAGACTGTATTAGGCAAAATGGTGGGGCAACTCTAGAAGGAGATCCCTCTATAGTGGCTTCTGCTGTTTCTGCAATTGTTGGTAATGTGGGGCCTTCTATATCAAAACTGCCAGATTTTACAAGTGGTAGTTACCACAGTTTTTCATCTGCAACAAATTCGTTGAATTGTGTACGACACATCTTGCGCATTCACATAACCTCCCTCTGCTTGCTTAAGGAAGCTCTTGGAGAACGTCTGAGCTGTATATTTGATATATCTTTGGCTACTGAAGCTTCTTCAGTCATTTCTGGAGCTTTTGCTCCTGGAAAGACTCATCGAAGTCAGTTTCAAACATCTCCTGAAACTCATGACATATATGCAAGTCATTCAAATGAGATAATGAAGAACTCTGCAAAACTATTTGTTGGAAGGGCTGCAAAAGCTGCAGCTTCCGTATCTGCACTTGTTGTGGGGGCCATTGTTCATGGTGCTACTACCTTGGAAAGGATGGTAACTGCCTTCAAATTAAAGGAGGGATTGGATATTCTGCAGTTCATCAGGAGTGCAAGATCCAGTTCAAATGGGATGTCCCGTTCTATTGGCAGTTTGAAGCTGGATCATTGCATTGAAGTATATGTACATTGGTTCCGGCTCCTTGTTGGGAACTGCAGAACAGTTTCTGATGGACTAGTTGCAGAAATCCTTGGTGAATCATATCTCTTAGCTCTTTCAAGGATGCAGCGCATGCTTCCACTAAATTTGGTTTTACCTCCTGCTTACTCGATCTTTGCAATGGTCATTTGGAGGCCATATCTTTTCAACATCAATATTGCGACTCGTGAAGACATCCAACTATACCAGTATTTATCAGAGGCAATTGGTGATGCTATAAGGCATCTGCCATTTCGAGAACTATGTTTTCGAAATACTCACGTACTTTATGATCTTGTAGCTACTGATGTTGGCGATTCTGAATTTGCTGCAATGCTTGAACTGCATAATCTGGATAAACATCTGAAAATAATGGCATTTGTTCCTCTTCGGGCAAGGTTGTTTCTAAATGCTCTCATTGATTGCAAAATGCCTGCATTTACAATTATAGAGGAAGATGGATCATGGATTTCAGGGCATAATGAACAAAGGGTTTTTAACCAAAATGAGGCAAAGCTTCAAGATCAGCTTGTGCATGTTTTAGATAATTTGCAGGCTGCAAAGTTTCATTGGCAGTGGGTTGAATTGAGGCTTCTTTTGAATGAGCAAGCTTTTAATGAAAAAATTGAGACTCAGAAGATGTCCTTGGTAGAGGCAATTCGATCCCTATCTCCTGATTCTGGAAATAACATACTTTCTGAAAATGAAAAGAAATTTACTGAAATTATTCTTACAAGGACGCTAGTTAGACCTGATGCAGCACTTCTTTATTCAGAACTTGTCCATCTGCTTGGAAAATTGCAACAGGAGTCACTTGTGGTGGACATAAAATGGATTTAGGTGGTCAAGATGTCCTTCTGGGACGGAAATCCCATCAGGCAGCAGCTTATGCATGTCGCTCAGCGAAATGGTCTTTCAACAAAGCCCCAGTTCTGGAAACCATGGGGTTGGTCAAGTTCCACAATTGATGATGTAGCTAACAGAGGTGATAAGAGAAAGTTGGAAGCCATTTCTATTGAAGAAGGGGAACTTGTGGATGAATGCATTGATGTTAAAAGATCTGGCAAAATGAACTTTCACAGTATTGATGCCGAAGGCTTCAGTTCTGCCCAGCAGTATATAACTGAGAAAGCTCTTGCAGAATTAACACTTCCATGTATAGACAGGAGTTCCAGTGATATACGGAATTTATTTGCAGCTGAGTTGATAAAGCAGATGGGTTCTATTGATCAACAAATCAATACTCGTGGTGGTAATAAGCAGGCTACTGTGGTGTCTTCTGGAACTGAAGGTTCATCAAACAAAGGCAGCACCCGCAAAGGTATGCGTGGTGGAAGCCCTGTATTGAGCAGACGATCAACTGGAGCTAGTGATTCTATGCCATTGTCTTCCACGGCACTGAAAGCATCGTTGTGGTTGCGATTGCAATTTCTTTTGAGATTGCTTCCTGTCGTTTACAATGATAGGTAACTTTAGATCTAAAAGTTATTCTTGATTATTTCCTTTTATTATTTTTATTCAGCAGCAGCAAGAAGTATGATTGGTTTTATTGTCAATAGTCTTAATTCTTGAAAGGTTGCACCCCATCTGTTTTTTCTTTTTTTGGGGTCACCTCCCTTTGCCTTTTTGATAACTTTTCCACCCATAAATTATTGTATCAATGATTTTTATAAGATATTAGTTTCCTTTTTTTCCCCCCTTACTTGCCATGTTATTCTAACATTAGTAGGCTGTAATTTGTTTTATAATGACAGTTTTTCATTGCTTCTCAAAATATCAAAGTAATTATTTCCTTCTTGGGACAAGCTTATGGTCTGATATTTGGTAGAATTTTCTAGAATTCTAGTGTAAGCAACAAAATTTTGAAGAAGTTAGTTCTTGTCGTGGTTAATTAAACTGCCTTACATCTAGAATGGCACTTGGCCTTGGGTGATGTCCCCTGGCTTTCATTGGACAAGAAATTCCAATCCACCTGCTTTCTGTAACTCTGATTTTCTCACTTTCTTCAGCCCATTTGAGGTTGTTGTAAACTTGGAGTTTTACGACACTGACCTCAGGTGGGATTTTGTTCACTAAGGTTCACAAAACTGCCTACATTTCTATTTGTTCTTTCATTATCATCTTCCAAAATCTTTTGCAGTTTTGTAGTTTTCCTCCTAGATGAATCTTGTAGGTTATGTTTGGATGCATGGAAATCTGCTTGAAAGAACTCATGTTTTTGGGAAAATCTAGTTTCCCATGTGTTTGTTTCAGTAACAAATTTGGAAAATTTATAACTAGTTTCTAGAAAACTTTACCATTTTCATGGAAAAGCCTTACATTTTCTTTCAATCAAAGATACCCTTGAGGGTTGAGAAAATGGAAAATTGAGGCATCTTTTCCATTGAAGGACAAGGATTTTGTTTCTGCAGTGATAAGAAAGGCCCATTGGATTTGATTTCTTGTTCGTAGAATTTAGAATTTCTTCATTTGATCACCCCCCTCCCCCACCTCATTATACTCCTAATCTGGACAATTGCAAGGTTTTTACATGAAAACATGGGACTTTTTTTGGTGCATATATTTGTATCTAAAAATACCTTTACGTAGATATTTACATAATATGTATCTTTCAATTTTACTCAGGGGATTTTTGCTATTTATTATTATCTCTGTTAGGTGGAAAGGAAGGGGAAAGTAGAATAGTTTCCCATAATAGAGCTCTTTTTTGAAGTTGCATGGTGAACTATCAGTAATGGCTAATATGTCATCAAGGGAGCAACTGGCTTTACCACATAACTGATATTTTAAGTTTGCATTAGAGAAGGACTAGCAAGCCAATATTTACTTATGCAAACTCTTTGATTTTCAGCATGGATGTGGTTAGTTGATGCTGATGTTTTCTTAATCTGTCATGATGACATTGACCATCTGAAATCTGGTCATAATGTGGATCATGGATTTCTCCCACCTAGCAACCTTTCCTGCTGATTTAGTGAGAGAAGTAGCTGTCTTGTTTTAAAGTAAATGGAACTCAGACATTATAGTACAAACTTCTAGTTCCATATTATGCTTTTCCCAACCTATCATCATCAGTAATAGAAAACAAGTGTTATGGACAAGAAAGGTAGTTTTGGATAAGTAACAACTAGATCTTCTCCCGGGGTACCTGGCAGAACTGTTTTAGACAAAAGATCTGCTGCATGATTCCCTTCTCTCCATACATGACTGACCTGATAATCATCTGAAGAGGTTACATACTTATTTGGCAAGGAGGCAGCAAATATCCAAAGATGGTTTCTATTTCTTGTTTATCCATCCACAACTATTCTTGAATCCTTTTCAATCCTTAGTCTGATACAATTTTCTCTCAGTTGTATGCCATGCCTCATTCCTTGATAAGACTCAATTCAATGTATGATATATGTGTGATGGAATGAAGGCCTATGCGTTACTACAATAATAGAGGATCACTAGCTGCATCCCTACCAAACCACCATAACCAGCATTTGGATGATTTATCAAGCCACTGGACTTTTAACTTCAGCCACCCATTAGCTGGTGGAACCCCATGAACAGAAACATTCTGGTATTCCTTCTTACACAACTTGCCGTTCCAATTCTCTGACTTGACTATTTTTTAAACTAGAAGCCTCAACTTTCAGGTGCAGTTTAAATGACATCAGAGGTGGTGGCAGCATATCCACTTATGTGCTTACTGCCTTAAAAAATGTCTCTATACTTTTCTTTCCTAAGGTACCATACTGTAGCTGACATGGTTACTTTTGATGACAGATATGTTTGATCCTTCATTTGAAGGATCCTCTTAATATTATCAAGTTCATCTAACAATTTGGATGAATGCAACATGATGCTTCTAGTTTGTATTCCAAAAGATTTTTGTCTGGATTGAACCAACAGCCTGTCTATAACAACTTTGTACAAGCAACAACTGGATTTAGAAATGTGATTGGGAAACCATACCTCTGTCCACCAACCTGCAGATATTTGGGGCAAATAATTTTCCAAGCACTTTTTAATGGACCATTGGAGTTTAAGGCAAATCCAGCAATCACAGTCCTTGTTAGGGAACTAAATGTCTTCGATTGCCTTACAAACTGCATCCATGCCAGATGTCGGTGGAGGTGGCAATTGCCAATAATGATTATCCATAAAGTGCCCAGCAGTTTCAAAGCAGTTTCCAAGTACTAAGCCCAACCAACCAATCCTATCAATAACCCTTCGTCCTGGTAGCCAAGGATCACAGAAGCAGCTTGCAGGCTGTCCATTACCAACCAACTTGCTAACAGCACCATACACCATTGATCACGAATAAAGCACTATCTACATCCAAATTATTTTGTGGCTAACACTATTCTTCTTCACTGCATATTTGATGTAGAGTCCAACCCACATTGCTGTATGGTCTGTGGCTTTGCCTTCAGCTTTTGCACTTGACTCCCTTTCAACCAATACCTTATCTTTCTCTGTGACATATGACATCAAGGCTGAGTAATCTCACTGATAGGACCTTAGCGGTTTGGCTAGCAAAGGATCTTTTTAAGAATGCCATACAGTTCCAAAGTCAAATTTTTACCTAAGTACTTGTGTTATGACTACATGATTTGGTTAGGATCTGGCATATCGCACTAATGTAGTTGCATCTCTCAGTTTCAGAAACATTATTTATGGGTTCCTAGGATTTACTGAACAATAAAATTTCATCTTATCAGCAGTCTGTATACTCAGTATTGTGACTGCAGGTTTCTAGGAATAAGGAAATAGGCTTGAAATTCAGAGAATAAAGATGTTTTGTGATTGTTAAGCAATATCTTTTTGCAATCCAATGTCCTATGCATGAAGAAAATATGTAGAAGTTGATTGTTATTCTATGCTAGATGCTATCATGAGCAAGTGTGTTGTGACTACATGTATGAAGTTAGTAAATCAGCATGATGGTATCTTCACCAGAGGCTAATGTTCCGGTCTGAGTTGACTATTTTATATTCAGTCTGGGACTGTTGTGTGTGCTTGTAGTTACATGAACTATTCATGTATCAGGTTGTTGGTTATGGTTGAATGTTTTTTGAACTAATTCTAGGACAAGTTTGTGCTTTCAGAACACTATTTAGCTGGCTATCCTTGAGGCAGGGGGTGGGAGTTTGCTTTTTGCTGCCTCCTGTAGGACTACAGGAATGTTGTTACAATAAAAGGATTCTGGGGTATGGCAGACTAAACTATACTGCCAACTCTGCAACCCCCCTTCCAAAGACGCACACACAGGTGTGTATTTGCGCATGCATATCCTTTTTCTGTACCATTTCCATGAATTTACCAGACGAAAACAGATGCATGCATCTGTACGACTAATGAGGGGTAAGCTTTGATGAGAGACCAAGTTTACTGGAAACATTTCATGTTGTTCTAAAGTCACTTTTGTTTTGGAAATCAGGTAAGAACCGACTGGTTACCGCCAATAATGAACTAACATGAAACCTATACATGTTTGATTACTCAGGAGCAAAAGGTAGGATTTTGTTTTCAATTGTTTAACAGATGCATTTGGAAGAATTGAAGATTAGATCACAGATTGTGAAAATAGCATATTCACATGTTTTTGCGCTGATAGCTAGCACTGACAGGAGCAGAATTATGGTTGGTCATAGCATAATGCCAGAACCTGGATGTTCTGATTTGCTTAGAATATTATTTGCAAAGCATTTTAAGTAAAATGACCTCTATTATATGCACTCTGTTTTACGAAGGCAATTTCTGGGAGTCTTACTAGCATGAAGTCTTCATCATTATTTCGGTTTACTTATCTAATTTTTTGTCTTATAACCTCATCATCATAAATGTCTGTGTCTCTTCCCAACTGTTATTTGCTTAAGACAATGCTTGAGTGATCTTCTTGCTCAGTAACTGGGCATAAAAAAGAAAATTTCAAATGTTGAAACCGGAGTGATTTGCTTGGTCATAACCTAATGGGGGAAAAGGAAGAGGGAAGGGGTGGGGGAATATGGTGATGGGATTGCTGTTGGTAATGAGGCTAGACCTATGTCAAGATGCAAGTGGTTAAAAATTTATCATTCTTGTAGAGTGATTTGTAAAGAGAACTTTTGGAAATCTAATGGTTTGCCTTTTATGTGTGTGAGAGGCTTATACATTAAAAAGTAATACATTGATTCTGTACTTTTGTTTTCTATTATTTTATTAGTTTAGCTATAAAATATGTTTACATCTCTTGTTTGAGTGAATGATGAGCATTTTAGAGCTCAGTTCTTGTCAATTCCTATCTTTACTCCACAGGGAACCATCTACAAGGAACATGAGGCAAATGCTTGCATCTATCATACTTCGATTGCTTGGAACGAGAGTTGTGCACGAGGATGCAAACCTGTCTCTTTCTACCATGCATGTAGGTTCTTTACAAAGGAATGCAGAATCATTTTTGGAAGCTTCTGTTTCTGCCTCATTGGATTATTCTAGTGATAGCCTATTTGAAAGGCTTTTGTGTGTCCTTCACGGCTTGCTCAGCAACTGCAAGCCGAGTTGGCTGAAGCCCAAGCCTACTTCCAAGTCATCTGTTAAATCTCCTCGAGATTTTTCTGCATTTGATCGTGAGGCAGCAGAGAGCTTGCAGGTCAGTTCCAGTAATGTAATTTGATTTCTTTTCTTGCTTGTTTCTTTGTTAAAAAATAAACTTCAAGATGGGGGAAAATTAAATTATTTGAAGCAAAAACTTCCCTGTTTGCATGGTTTAATGCTTTTAGAACAGGAACTGTGGACTCCTAGTGGTTCTTTTACAGAAAGAGGTTTTTGTCATCATCCTGATATTTTTAATGCCTATAAACCTCGAATAGCTAATGTGGCAAATCACAATTACCGTTGCTTTGACTTAAAAGTTGGAATCTATATAATACCTCTTGTTATGACTGGGCCTGCCAATTATTAAATTAAGGATAACTAACCTTCTGCTCCTAGTTTTCGTTTTCTTAAAAAGTTTTTATGGTTGGTATCCATCTACAAGATCACCTTGACACAAATTAGTATCCTACTTCACTAATAAATATAGTTTTTTGGACGCTTTGGGCTACTATGGAAATGTCATTGTTCTTTTCTTCCTGGTTTTGTCATGCTATTTTCTACCAGTTTTTAAAGTTGCTGTTCTTTTGACTCACGTTACCATCCTTTTTCCACATTGGTGGTCAGCTATTTGTTCTGCTACATGGCCAGCCATTTTGAAAAATGATGATTTTATTTATTTATTTGTTCCTTGCATGATGATTGTTTTTTTTTTTTTTTTTTTTTTTCCGGTTTTGCTTGTAGGCTGACTTGGACCGCATGGAATTGCCAGCAACAATTCGGCAGCGTATCCAAGCTGCAATGCCAATTCTCCCTCCATTACTTCTTTTTCCAGCTCATTGTCTTCTGTGGCACTTGCGTCACTTCAGCCCAATTCATCCACTCCAGGCACCCACAAAAGAATGCCTCCTACTACCCGGACTTCTACTAACCTATCTGGCAGAAACAAAACAGTGCCATCCCAGGATCTGGACATGGAAATTGACCCGTGGATGCTTTTGGAAGATGGTACAGGCTCTGCCTGTACCTCAGGTGGTAACAACAACATGCTTGGTGTTGGCGGGGATCATTCCAATCTCAAGGCTTGCAGCTGGCTCAAGGGGGCTGTGAGAGTGAGAAGAAAGGATCTTACATATATTGGAGCATTGGATGAAGATAGCTGACTCTTTTTCTTGTACAATTATCTGGCAATGGAAGTCTGGCGCCAATCTTACAGGCTTATGTGGTTGGCTCTCAGATCAATGACAACGGGCTCTGTTCTCCCTTGCTCGCACAGACACAAGATCTCTCTTGGGAGAATGTTGGAGGGGTCTTCTATTAAAAAACATTGGCCATGCCATGCGGGCAATTGGCTTTTCTCGGGCCAGGAAAACTAACGCTTCAAAGACCCCCATTTTGCTGCCATGCCCGCACTGAGGCTGTTGTATATATAAGCACTATTTATTTATTCCTCAATCGAGAATAGTAAAGCCATTGACCAATGACCTGTAGCTCTTAATATCCCAAACTCGTATCTTTTTGTCACACTGTACTTTTAAAGAAAAGGTGGCCTGTGCCATTGTGGGAAAGATATGTTGCACTATCATGAAAGGAAGTGGAAAATGATTGAAGAATCATGGATTTATAAAAATGTGGTGCTTAGAATGTATTGCCATATTTATCGTTAATGCAGACGTTGTGCCTTACTGGGCTGTTCAAATGTATAATTTATCTCAATTCCTCACAGGCACGAGGGGAGCTTGTTATGTCTGAAGTTTATAGCCTTGTTTTTGTTTCTTTCTTGGTTTCTTGTGATTCATGATTCCAAATGATCTTTTTATTAGTGAATTGGGAACTGCTTTATGAGCTATAAACCTTATAATAATCTTTAAGCACTCCTATTGAAAAAAAAAAAGAAAAAAGAAAGAGGATGGCAAACCTTCCCCTTGATTCTTCTAACTCGATGCATAAATGCTGTTCGTGGAATGGATGCATGCTGTTAGCCTCCACAGGTGGAAATTTATGTCCCTGCCAGCTGATTACTGCTTGTTGAAGTCTTGTGTGGGGAACTGGTACCTGATAAATGAACAAAGGAGTCATGCATGGACTTGGCATTAGGTCGTGCTTTTTAACACTGCTCCTAGATTTCCAGGCTGTGCTGCAAGTTCTGAATAAATGTAACAGAACTCTATGAGCTTCAAATGTCTTCCATATGGCTTGCATCTTCACTAGAGCACCGGTGTATGATGGTTTGTGGTGTACTAGCATTATTGATATACATGTTAGATATCAGTTGCTGCTTTTTCTTTGAATGTGATCTGATGTACGTCCCAGTTCTCAACTGACATGATGTGATCATTTTTGCCAAGACTTGCTTCCTAACAATGATGTCTTAGTATATAGAGAAGATATTGTATCAGATAATTCTGTCATGGGGCAATTAAGTTTTTTCACTTAAAACAGAATGATAGTTGTGGAAATCTTGCCTGGTGGGACTTAAAATGAATGTTCCTAAGTGGCTGTGCTGAGGCAGCGTGTTTGTCATAAACTCTAGGCTTGATCATATTTAGTGTGGGTGGTGTGCGTTTGGATTATGGATCCAAACTTGGTTCTCCAGAACGCCTCACCTGCTCAGCATAACCATGCTTTAGCCATCATGCTTGTCAGGGGGGGAATGTAGTATTGCTTAATTTCAGGGCAATTATATTCTTGTATCTTTAGGCGAGAGCAAAATGCTTTAGCAACTCAAAACGTAATTCAAAAAGTCATTTACCATTGCTCAAAGTCATTCAATTCGTGTGTAGTATTCTTATTGCTCCCTTTAAATTGGTATCATAAAATGCGTCATGTGATGAAGCAAAGTGAATGGTGTAAGGTAATTAAGTGCCTTTTTCTAATGATTTGTCTGAGTTACCATGGCATTTATCTAAAATGTCAGAGGGACTTTATTGCTAGTAGCTTAATGACTTACCTATAGAGATTCTTGCCCTTCAAGAAGCATTTTGGGTCCTGAAAGATGGAACAATGATTTACCTTCACGAAGCAGTGGGTTTTAGCACTTCTTATCATCTCTGTTCTGCCAAATTGTTTAAATGAACATCTAGATCTTTTCTCCATAAAAGATTGCACGAGGATTTCAAGTGCAAAAATCTGAAACCTAGATGTGTTATTTTGCATGGTTCCACATTTATTATTTCATCTGAAGCTGCTGATTGTTGGGCTTATATCAGAAAATCTGGTCATTTTGGGTGTTCTTTGAAATTAGGAAGCCGTTTAAAAGTTCTTACTTCAAGTAAAGAACCTAAATTTAATTCTACATTTTCTTCTTCTCTTCACCATCTTGGCACTTGGTTCACAACCTATCTTAGTTATTACGCAGCAAGTTTCTTTCTCATCTTACTCGAATGCAGAAGACAGTGCCAACCCATGGGGCTCACAGAAATAAATATTTTCCCTCAAATGTTGTCAATCTGACAACTAATGATACAACTGATACAAATTACAGTGTTTCTAGATCAGCAAAATGAATTAGTTTCCATGGTTAGTTTGTTTTAAGGCAACATCTGTTAGAACGACATAATGAGAAGTCCATCTGCAACTCTGATATTGAGTTGTAGGTTGGAGCGAACTGATCACCGCCTTTTCACAGATCCATCTATGAAAAGAACATCATCAATCCATGCAACAATATTAAATGCCAAACTTTCCAACACCCTTGAGTAGCTCTCTAGGATTGCTTGTCCAACATCCTGTGACAGAAAAAGGTTAGACAAATCACCTGCAGATGTGATGAAATTGGGATGATGCTAATGACATGATGGAAATTATGATGCAGAAAATGGCTAGCAGCATGGTAGCTCCTTACCTATAGCAGTTTAACATCTGGCTCCATGTCTAGTATATTTAAGTACAACAGCAGATTAAATTTCATGTGCTATGTTGCATCCTTACCTTATTGTACTGGATTTTGCTTGTATCTAGTGTTGTTTGTGACAATTCAGGGTATCTTTGCTTCAGCCAAAGCAAGAGAGATTCAGCTCTACTTGCAAGCATGTGGTTTTTGTCTCCATCAGCCATCAAGTCCTTGACCATATCCCATGAAGATTTTGAATTGTTCATGCATGCTTTGCGCCGCCATACATACATTGCGGCTTCCACACGGTCTGCAATATCAAGTGCTTCATGTTCTGAAGTTATATCAAGACAATCAAGAAGATAATCAGGGCAGAACTTGTCGGGAGTTGACATGCGGCGATAGATTGAATCTCCTACACTCGATCGCCCACTCTGAAACACAAAAGCAATTTTCAGCGCTAAGAATTTAAATTACAACCCTTTCACTTCTCTATCATCAGATAAGAATTGCAGTAGAATAGACATAAACCATGCAAGATGCGGACCATTTTGCTACAAAGGTGTTTGGACATTGGATCCTATGAGATGAAGGCTAGCTAATCCACTAAACATATATTTGTGGTAACTTTTGGATTATATACCTTTGGAAGTGCTGCAAGGTATGATTCTGGGACTTCCATTTCACAAAGCATGGCACTGTTGATTGCCATGGCTGCTTTGTGAATCTGATTTGCACATTCACGCTTTTGCTGCAGCTCCTTCTGTGATCTCTCAGGGAGGCCAGACGCAGGAACACATGGAACAGGTAGCCACCATTTTTCGTCATCCCGATGAATCACCCGCCGGAATGACCTTGAGTTACAGGCAATTGATGATTGCTTGCCTTCGTCGTACCAGAATTCTGTGTTCTGGAAGCTGTCCAATATTTCCTGCAGTAAATTTTGGTACCTAGTGAGCTAAGTTTGTAGTGTTTTTAATTTTTTAAAAAATATTTAACTGTCTTGAATCTTTCTGACACAACAAGTCCTTGCCTATAATATGTATCATAACAAAATGCTGATCATTAAAATCTTACAAGCAGCATAGCGTCCAGCTTTTCAAGTGCAGGAAGGTTGATGTAAATGTCTGATCTTGGTCTGCTTGCCATCACCTGAAAAATAGAGCTACATTAAAGATGAGAAAAAGAGAGGCAATGGAAGTAAGGAGAATTTTTGTTTATTGAGACTGATCCTCACCTCCAGAGTAGTACCATCTGGCAAGCTTTGGAAAGAAGGGTAGAATTCAACTATGTAATCGCAGACAGACAGAAGGCAATCCATCTCTCTCCTCCACATGGACTTCTTCTCAGGTGGCAGAGGCTCCAACTTATAGCAGTGGCCAAAGACAGTAGCTGTGGAAATACAGAGGGAAAGGATAAAGGAGTTAAGATGTGGATGGACATAGAGCTAACTCGACATCGCTATGAATCATAGCTGTTACACAGACCGTTGCATTTAGATGTTACACTATGATTCTGATATGAAGACAAGAACATGATGGAGAAAATGATGGCAAAATAAATTCCATCACTTGGGTTCTGGACTTTTACCATAGAGGTTTGTAATGGCATTTGAGATTGCAACAGCTGAGCAAACACCCTTCCCACTTCCCGACATGTCTTCACCGAGCAAAAGCTTCGAGAATTTCTCCTTCATCATTTCCAGCTCTGGTAGTCTAACAAACATCAGAACAAGCAACAAAAATTTGAGCAGGTTATGTTTTCAATTCATGGTAGATGGTGAACTGACCTGAATTTGCTATATCATCATTGCATGGTTTCTCATCCAGAACATCGACATGCTGTTTCATTCTGAGTTTGGTAAGAACAGGTGAAGCTCGTCCCACAAGCTTAGAAATTGGCCATCTCATTGGTAGGGGAAGGGGCTCATCCGAAATGCTGGGCTCGGAATATGTTGAGACTTCAGAAATTGTGCGGCTATAGTCGAGTGAATCACCACCAGGGGTGGAACTTCCAATGTCTGTATTTGATCTCTCCATCTGGTCTTCTGAGGAGGGAGGGCAATCCATATCTGAGTTCTCGTCACACACCAAGGAGCTGTCCATCTCCAGTATAAAAACTCGAGTTTGATCCACTTAAACCTGCAGTCAACTGAAGATAGTCAATGGATTTTAAACTTCTTTTCATGGAGGAATTGCAAGGAACTGGTAATTTCCTGGTTTGTAATGCAATTCATCTTTTTTTTTTTTTTTTTTTTTGAGAGAATCTGTTGTATATGACACTGAAAATTTGATGTCAATGAGGAATTTATCATTCCAAAAATTTCTAAAGAATAATAATATGTATTACTTGAAGCAGCTTAATGCATGGTTGTTTTCTTAACTGCAACTTTTCTAACTGCTTAATGGTGAAAATAGTTAAAAGATAGTTGTTCCCAGTAAAAGAAATAGTCAGCAGATATCGATAGTACACAAACTTCCTGAGAATCTAATGCAGATAAATGGTAGAAGAACTTACTCCAGATGGTATGAAAGAACAAAGCAGTTTAATTAAGGCAACCCTTCTGAAAACAAACAGGAAACTGCCAAACAGAATGGCACCAAATATAAGACGCGAAGAAAAAGAAAAAGGTGAAGATTTAACTCAAAAGCCTTTTTTAAGTTTCATAAACAACATTTCAGTTCTTTTGCTTTTGTGTCGACTGCTTTTGCTTTCTCTATGTTCCCTAAGAAAAGCTTAATATAGTTCAGTTGCTAAGTTCATAAGACAATGATTCACATGACACCTTATCAGCTTTTCTTTTCTACCACCAAAGCAACAGGCACGAGATTCAAAAAAAAAAGAATCCTACCGTTGCAGAGATATTAGCGGTCCCTCCTTACCCTTCTGCGGTTATTTGAATTCCAAAGTGGTAGGCACCGCCATCAGTTTGAATCCCTTCCGTTCCCACCCATTAAAGATACCCTTCTTTTGCTTTGTACTGAATTCAAATCCTGACACTCAGCTATCTGGCTGTGAGGGTGAAGACGAAGGCTTTTAGGATCCCTCCTATGAGGAATGGATAGTGTTCGAAGAAGCTTAAGCTGTGGAATACTATGGTGGTCGCATTGCCATATAAGAGCCTAAAAGAGGACCCACGTCTTCTTATCTTGATGGAATACTGTGACTGCAGAGCTTTTTATTATCTTTTTCAGGCATTGGAAGAATGTGTCTGAGAAGCAGTGGAAGAGATGTCAAGTTCCTTCTTAATTATTGAATGATTAGCTGGTTTTAGAATTACGGCAAGAAGGAAAAAGCAAGGTTTTAAATGTAAAAGACTATATTTTATGATCTATATGTTTCATGTGTGGGAGGGGTTTTAATGTTAATTTGATTGGTGATGGATTGTTTACCCTTCTCCAGGGTTTAGTGGGAGCTTAACTATTAGATTAAGTGAATTAACCAGGGAAATTGCAAGCGATTACAGAGGTGCACTCACAGAAAAATAGTTAGTGGATTGAGAAATGAACTTGAGAAAAATGATATAATATAAAATGAGAAATGATTTGGTGCTACGCATATAGCTACACGTTTTCACCACCACTACTGAAATGGCAAAAATTTGTGCCTTCATTGGTTCCAATTGCGACACATGCCCTTTTGTACTTCAAATCTATAAGAAAAAGTTGGCTTGTCCTGTTGATTTTCTTTGGATGTTCTTTATGAGCATTTCCACTTCACGATCTCCTGTTTAAGGCCAATTTTTACTTCCATCTTAGCTTTCTTGACCTCTTCTTCTCTAGTTTTTGGGCCTGATTCCATAAACCTTCAAAGATTTGCAACTGATGAAAAACTAAAATTTCAAGTATACATCATATGGTTACTCTGTTTTTCTTTTGGTCATAAAATAAGCTGTCCTATGCTCTCTTCTTCATCACAATTCATTGGACCACTCGAGCTTAGACTCAAATAATTTCCATTGTTTGAAGTTCTTGTCCACCAATTCTACAACATCAGCAAGAGAAGTCTTTTCTATTGTTTATTTTGTTGACATACCTCTGCATGCACTCATGTGCAATGGAAAATATTCCTCCTTCCCACAGACTACATGCAAACATGGCAGCCATGAAACTTTAAACAATCAAGAAGAGCTCTTGAAGAGAATTAACAAATAATCCAGTCCCTTCTTCTTCAGGCTGTCATTGTTCCGAATTTAGGGGGTTCGGATCATGTTATTTGGTTTAGGAGATATGAATGCTAGGAGTAATGGGCTCTTCATGGTTTTCATGGTCACTTTTAGTCTATTTTTATATGACAAGGGTTGATAGATGTTGCGGGCAATCCCCTCATCGTCTGGTCATCGGAAACGAACACCTGCAAGAGAAGTCCACACTGACTGGAGATGCCTCCGGCGGAGACCCTCCGACGGTCAAGTCAGAGAGGAGACTAGGCAACAGTAGAAAAGAATCAGGGGCTCAGCGGGAGAGAGCTAGAGAGAGAGAGAGAGAGCTCAGGAGCTTAGAAAAGACCTCCTTTCAACACTGTTGCCTTCCCCATTTTATAGTAGGGCGCGGCGTGGAGAGAGAGAGAGAGCTCAGGAGCTTAGAAAAGACCTCCTTTCAACACTGTTGCCTTCCTCATTTTATAGTAGGGCGCGGCGTGGTCCTGCCATTAATGGCGCAGACAACTGGGGAGTTGTCAAATCGTCGGAGGCTGTCAGAGTCGCCACGGACTGACAAGTCACCGTGGGCTGTCAAATCACTGGGGCTGACGTATGTCCTTGGCAGGACGATGTCCCCAGGGCGGCCACGCCGCACGTCCTTGTCAGGACAGCAGCCCATAGCGATCGTACGGTATTTTGGGGAGCCGACCGACCATACGTCGGTATTTAGCCGCGGGACGTCGGGTGAAGACCCGGAGACACTGTCGGCTGGTTTGGCGCATTGCGGGAGTCGGACGTCGACTGCTACCCCCGCCCGATAGTGAGTCGGTAATCTGGGCTCCGCCGCTCGGCTAGTCGGGAACGAAATGGGTCTGCTCGACCGACACACCTTCGGTCGGATAATGTTAGCGGCTATTATCGACAGTCATCGATCGGTGCGGTCGGTAGAGTCGGGCGCCGGTCGGACAGGCCTGAGGGTGAGTCGGCATAAAAGGTTTCGGTCGGTATATCCCAACAGTTGCCCCCCCACTCCTGAGTCGGATGTCGTGCTGGCCAGCATTTCTGCGTGGGCGACGGCTTCGGACGAAAGGAGTAGATATCCATCACATCATGCTTCGACTCTGACGACCGTACCAATGAACGGTCCGACGTCAGCCGTCCCATTGGTGTCAGACGTTCCATTGGTGTCAGACGTCCCATTGGGAGCAGGAACCGTCGTTTCCGCCGTCTCCTCGGGAACGCAAACCACCGTCGGTTAGTGAATCCTGAGACGTAGTTTTTTCGCCACGTGGCAGGGGGCCATTGGGCCGAACTCGTTCAGGCGGATGGAGGCGACGTGGCTTGATCTGGGGCAGGTGCGTCGAATCGTCGAATCGAGGGAAGGTCCAGATGCTGCCACGTGTCAAAATCCGGGAGAATCTCATTGGGCGTGTTCTCATCCCGACCGTCGAGGGACACTATATATACAGGATCACCTGCATCCAAAACTCCACTTTTCACAGCCCCATTGCCGAGACTCTGGTCGAGTGGTCCCCTTGTTTCAGGTAGTTGTCCCTGCCTTCCTCCTTGAAAAGTTCTTTCGAAGCCTTTGTCTTTTGTCTCCTTGTTTTTCACTTCCTTGAAGTCTTCTTCTTTCTTCTTCCTTAGCCTTCTTCTTTGGGACTAGCATCATGGCTAGAACCTCTCCTCGAGGAAGTCCGTCGGGGAATCCGACCGACGATTCTCGGTCGACCCCGGAGGTGGAGGTTTCTTCACTTTCGGGGCCGAACGTTGATCGGCTCAGGGAACAGTACTGCATCCCGGAGCAGTTTCGGCTGTTCGCCCCTGGGGCCGACGGTCGGGTTAACAACCCGCCCCCGGACTAGGTGGCTTTCTATGTTGAGGACCTCCGGGCCGGTCTTCGTTTTTCGGTTTCGGAGTTTGTCCGGAATATCTTGGACTATTACGGACTTTGTCCGGCGCAACTGGTGCCGAACTCAGTCCGGCTGATAGTCAGCTTTGCCCTGTTGTATCGGTTTTTGCCGACCAACCCTCGTATCTTCCTCTTCCGAGCATTCTTTGTGCTTCGACCCCACCCTAAAGTCCGAGGGTGGTGGTTCTTCAACCCCCGGAAGGATCTCTCGTTCATCACTGATCTTCCATCGTTAATCCATGGATGGAAGAACCAGTTTTTCTTTGCTTCTTCTCCGCTTCCTTGGGGGTTCCCTTCCCGCTGGGGGGACCCCCAGACTCAGCCGAATGAGAACAGTCGGGTGGAGGACGGGGACCGAGAGGATTTCCACCGACTGAAGGATATCTCGGTGTCGAAGCAGAGGGAGCTCATCACCGAGCAAGCTCTGTACGATGCCGGCCTAAGCTCGGTTCCTCGTTTAGGTACATCCCGGTCTGTCGTTTTTATCTTTTTTTCCATCTTTGGACTGGTGCTGATCTTCTGTTAAAATTGTAGGCATGCCGTCGAGGGTGAGGCTGACGGATGTCGACATTCGGCAATATGCGGCGAGGAAGAGGCCGGCTACCAGGACCAGGCCCTCACGACCTCCTAAGAGGCCTCAGACAGTATCGACGACCGACCCTGCGGCGACGGGAGCGCAGTCCGACTCCGAACGTGCGTCGGGCCATGAGTCGGTTATTGCACTGTCGATGCCGACGATGCCTCTCGAAGCGCCATTCGAGGAACGGGCGGCTAAGGGAGCAGCCGAAGATGTGCCGGCTGCACAGCCCACAGAAGAGGTTCGGGTCGAAACACGCGAGCCTGAACGACCTGCGTCGGCGGCCGTCGCAGCTTCAGGAGGGACCCAGTTGAGCTCGAGCCTCCCATCTTTTCCTGACTTCAGGGCCTGGGCGACCGAACGAGGGAAGGCCTCGATGGCGCTAGGCAACGACAGAAGGTCGGCCGGCCGTACCGTATCATCCGACGTCCAACTTCCCAAGGGAGCGTCAGCCCTGGCCAACCATGATTTGGCCAGGATGTTATGTCAGGCGACCATCCTCTCGGCCGACCGGGAGATCATGAAGAATCGGTGGGTGTCCGACATGCTTTCTTCCTTCTACCCGACCATGATCCAGGTGAGCTTCTCTCCTTCACTTTTCATTTTCATCGTTGTCTTCAATCAGTTCGATCTTCTGACGATCGGCCTATTATTTGCAGCTGATCTACAACATGTCCGAGCTGGAGGTCGGGTACCGAAGGTTTGACGATTTTCGAACGGCCTGGAAGAATAGGGCCGAGGCCGCCGAGGCTGAGAAGGCGACAATGGTCGAACAGCTGAAGCAGTCGGTCGACCGTGAGGCCCGGCTCAAGGAGGAGATCTCCCGCCTTACCGATGCCCTGGCTGCCTCGAGGGCCGAACTTCAGTCGGCCCGCGAGGAAGCCAGGCGTAAGGGTCGTATCGCTCACCCACTGCGGTGCGAGCGGGACGGTTGCATCGTCGAGCTCGAGGCCGAGCGCGAGCAACTCTGGGTAAGCCTGGAGAATCTCACCAAGGCCGAAGAAAACTTGTCCACCGCTCAAGCCGACGCAGACATAGCAAAGGTGGAGGCGGAGTTGGCGAGGGAGGCTCTAGGTCGGGCGGTGGAGGAGTTCCGCGGCTCTGACGAATATCGTGAGGAGCTCCTGGAGAGTGGCTTTGCCTCGTACCGAGTGGGGTATGAGGACGCTCGGGAGGCAGTCTGGGGTTTGTATCCGGAGCTTGATCTCAGCAGCATCGTTCCCCCAGGGTCGGAGGGCCAAGTCACAGGAGAGGTGGCCGACCCGACGTCGGGAGATCACACTGCCATAGAGGAAGCTGTCCCGGATCAGGTTACCGAAGGTGAGGTGGCTCCGAACCTCGATGCTACTCCGACCCGAGCGGCCACTCCGATCGCCCCCGAACTTCTCCCGGTTGAAGAAGTTGACTCCAACGAGTAGTCGGAGCATCTTTTGTTTTTGTTCTTACTTAGCGTACTTATAATCGGGCTTCGGCCCAATTTTGTAAATTCAGTTCATACTTGAATGAAATCGAAAACTTTTCAACTTTCTTTTTCCTTTATGCATCCTGTAATGTATCTTGAAATGTATGTTTCGCCGAGATGCCCCCGAGCGTATAAGTCGTAGGCCCGACGTACCTTGTTAGGACATTCGGTAAGATCCCAGGTAGTTAGTCGAGATAGCCGGTAGCGCGCGCCACGGTAAAGGCAGAGCGAGCTCCGATTATAGATCGGCATCCTGACTGTCGTACGACCCGACACTCGAGAATCTAAGTCGAGTGTCCATTGTCCAGACCTGAGTCGGGCATAATTATCGAGTCGGGTGTCGTCCGACCTTCGGGCATAGCTCTTTGACCCGATCATCCCGTAGAGTCTGATAGTCGAGTAGCATCCGACGTATCCGATAGTCAAGTAACATCCGACGTATTCGGATAGGATAACGATGGCAAGTCGAATATCCATTATCCGACCCTTGGTCGGGCGTGCGTGTCAGGACGTATGATAAACGGTGGCAAGCCGAATATTCTTTGATCGATCGTGACCAAGTCGGTATGTCGCAAGTCGAACTGGGGTCGTCTTGGTGTTTTGCTGCTCTTAGTCGAAGCTAAGTCGGCAAGTTAGCCAGCTGCATTGGTCGAGGCCTTTTGCCCTCAGAGGTGGAGGCCGTCGATTCAGCGATCGACGATCGAGCCGTGGATTTGGCGATCGACGATCGAGTCATGTTGGTCGAGGCCTTTTTGCTTTCAGAGGCTGAGACCGTCGGTTCGGAGATTGGTGATTGAGCCGTTGATTCGGCGATCGATGATCGAGCCGTGTTGGTCGAGGCCTTTTTGCCTTCAGAGGTCGAGGTCATCGGTTCGGCAATCGGTGATTGAGCCGTTGATTCGGCGATCGACGATCGAGCCATGTTGGTCGAGGCCTTTTTGCCTTCAAAGATCGAGGCCGTCGGTTCGGTGATTGGTGATCGAACCGTTGATTCGACGATCGATGATCGAGCCATGTTGGTCGAGATCTTTTTGCCTTCAGAGGCCGAGGCTGTCGGTTCGGCGATCAGTGTTCGAGCTGTTGATTCGGCGATCGACGATCGAGCCATTTCGGTCGAGGCTTTTTTGCCTTCAAAGGCCAAGGCCGTCGTAGATTTGGCGATCGGGTTACGTTGGTCGAGGCCCTTTGCCTTCAGAGGTCGAGGCCGTCGGTTCGATGATCGACAATCGAGCCATTGATTCAACGATCGACGATCGAGCCGTGTTGGTCGAGGCCCTTTTTGCCTTCAGAGGTCGAGGCCATCGGTTCGGCGATCGACGATCGAGCCGTAGATTCGACGATCGGTTATCGAGCCATGTTGGTCAAGGCCCTTTTGCCTTCAGAGATCGAGGCCATCGGTTCGGCGATCGATGATCGAGTCGTTGATTCGACGATCGATGATCGAGCCGTGTTGGTCGAGGCCCTTTTGCCTTTAGAGATCGAGGCAGTCGGTTCGGCGATCGGTGATCGAGCCGTTGATTCGGTGATCGACGATCGAGCCGTATTGATCGAGGCCCTTTTGCCTTCAGAGGTCGAGGCCGTCAGTTCGGCGATCGATGATCGAGCCATTGATTCAACGATCGATGATCGAGCCATGTTGGTCGAGGCCCTTATGCCTTCAGATGCCGAGGTTGTCGGTTCGGTGATCGGTGATCGAGTCGTTGATTCGACGATCGAGCCGTGTTGGTCTAGGCCCTTTTGCCTTTAGAGGTCGAGGTCGTTGATTCGACGATCGGTGATCGAGCCGTAGATTCGGCGATCGGCTATCGAGCTGCTTCTTCAATCGGTTGGGGTCGTCGGTCGGGGACGGGTCGAGTTGGCGGGCTCCTTCGAAACTTTCTGAGATACTCTCGGCGTATGAGGGCCTCGATCTCATCCTTGAGCTGGATGCACTGTTCGGTGTTGTGGCCGTGGCCCTGATGAAATCGACAGTATTTTCGTCGGTCGAAGCCCTTTGCCTTCAAAGGCGGAGGCCGTCGCAGATATTCTTCCCCTTCGATCTCCATCAAAATCTGCGCACGAGGAACAGAGAGAGGGGTATAGGAGTCATACCTGCGACGCATCGGCCTCGGACTCCGCCGTCGGGGCGATCTCGGGCCCTGTCGTCGAGATGAGACCTGTTTGTCGGTCGGGGGCCCGCTAGGCTCGACGAGAGCCCGACCTTTCCTTCGCTTCTCCTTCGATCCCTTGGTCTCGATTAGGCGCCGGTCGGAAGCTCCTTCGTCTGCACGCATGTATTTGTACGCGCGCTCCAGCAACTCGACATACGTCCGGGGGAGGGTCTTGTCCAAGAAATAGGTGAAGCAGGACCACCTTAGTCCCCTCTTCATGGCCGAGATAGCCATGTCTTCGTTGAGGTTCCGAACCTCAAGCGTGGCCGCGTTGAATCACGTCATGAAGTGTCGGAGCATCTCATTTTCTCCCTGCTTGAGGGAGAAAAGGCTGTCCGAGGTTCGTGACGGCTTCCGGCTGGTGCTGAAATAGGCCACGAAAGAATGCTCGAGCTGTCCGAAGGAGTGGATACTTCCTAAGTGGAGGCTGGAGTACCAGGCCCTGGCAGCTTTGCGAAGTGTGGCGGTGAAGCCGATGCAGAGGAGGGCGTCGGTTGCCCCTTGGATCGTCATGAGAGCCTTGTAGCTCTCCAGATGATCAACTGGGTCGGTGGAGCCGTCGTAAGGCTCCACATGAGGCATCTTGAACCGGCTAGGAATTGACTCGTCAAGGATGAGTCGGGAGAGAGGTTGGGCGGTCTGGAAGTCGACGTTATTCGAAGACTTCTATCCGTCCACCTGGAGCTGGGCAAGCCGACGGTCGATTTCTTCGAACCTACGTTCGTAGTCGTCGATCCGTCGGTGTTGGGAGACCCCCGAGGTCGAGTCTTCCGATGAATCTGAGAGGGAGGCGGACGGTGTCCGTGGTCGCTTCTCCTTCCTTGCTCGCTCCACCTGGGAAGGAGAGGGTCGTCGAGACCAGTGGGTGTCACGCCGTGGCCGCCTCTCCCCTTCTCGATGGGAGTGCTAAGACGGCTGCTCCTGAGGAGGAGACGGAGACCGACGCGGGCGTCGGCGGCTGCTCCTGGACGGCATCGGGTGTGCCGCCGGTTGCTCCACCGGTGCGTGCGGCAATCGGGTTGGTTGCTGTTGAAGGCTTTTGACTGCATCCGTCAGCACAGTCATCTGCTGCACGATCACCGTAATCTGCGCCTCCGTGGTCACCACAGGATGCGGAGAGCTGAGTTCCGCCATGGAGGGTGGAGGAGAGGCCTCTTCCTGGTGGGAAGAGTGCCTCGTCGATCCGGTGGCTCTCGATCACTGAGTCCTAGTTCTTGTCATCTCAAAAGAATTTTTCAAACTCTGTGGAGGTCGTGATCATTGACCCCTACCTGGCGTGCCAAACCTGTTGCGGCCAATCCCCTCGTCGCCTGGTCGTCAGGAACGAGCACCTGCAAGAGAAGTCCACACTGACCGGAGATGCCTCCGACGGTCAAGTCAGAGAGGAGACTAGGCAACAGTAGAAAAGAATCAGGGGCTCAGTGGGAGAGAGCTAGAGAGAGAGAGCTCAGGAGCTTAGAAAAGATCTCCTTTCAACACTGTTGCCTTCTCCGTTTTATAGTAGGGCGCGGCGTGGTCCTGCCATTAATGGCACAGACAACTGGGGAGTTGTCAAATCGTCGGAGGCTGTCAGAGTCGCCGCGGACTGACAAGTCGTCATGGGCTATCAAATCACTGGGGCTGACGTATGTCCTTGGCAGGACGATGTCCCCAGGACGGCCACGCCGCATGTCCTTGTCAGGACAGTAGCCCATAGCGGTCGTACGACGTTTTGGGGGAGCCGACCGACCATACGTCGATATTTAGCCGCGGGACGTCGGGTGAAGATCCGGGGACACAGTCGGCTGGTTTGGCACATTGCGGGAGTCGGACGTCGGCTGCCCCCCGCCCGATAGTGAGTCGGTAATCTGGGCTTCGCCGCTCGGCTAGTCAGGAACGGAATGGGTGTGTCCGACCGACACACCTTCGGTCGGATAATATCAGCGGTTATTGTCGACAGTCGTCGGTCGGTGTGATCGGTAGAGTCGGGCGTCGGTTGGATATGTCCGAAAATGAGTCGGCATAAAAGAGATCGGTCGGTATATCCCAACAATAGACATGCTTAGCACTAAGCTCGACAAGGAAACGAAGTGGCTTCTAAACAATGATAGAGCCAAAGGGGGGCGATTCTGGAAGTCACCCTCTAGTGCGGGTAGGCCGCTTAGTATTTTTAATAAGAGTGCAACTGATGTTCGTATTTGGATCGGCAAACAAACTAATATGGCTACTGATTGGGTTGGGTTAAAGCTGACTCATCTTGAACCTAATCGACACACTAAATTGATCTAGCATTGGCCTATAGAAAATTTGATATTTAGGGAATATTTGGATACCAGTATAAACTTCCATGAAATTTGTGGGAGGGAAGAATCTTTGAATAAGGTTAATTTGGAGAAATTACGTGGTGCACCATATACACCACATGGCTGTGCACTATATCAATCATTATGGTTCGTTCTTGTGGACTTCATTCATCGTATACCTATCTTGATGATTCTTCCTTTTTTTTGAATCTCTATCTCTCATATTCTCTATTAAGGAACTCCGCCGTCTGACTTCCGACAAATACATCAGATTTAAGCTCAGCATCATCTCTCCTATTATGCAACATCTCCCTTCTTTTTTCTTGTTCTAGCCACCAATGCTGCCATCACACATTGTCAGATCCTTCATCTTGATGGGATGTCGAAGCTCCAACCACCGGTGAGTGAGCTGGAGCTCAAATTGATGTCGAGCTAGCACCCCCAATTTGGCCCTATTTTTCCTCTAGTCAATCACTCGATGCCGGCTATCTTTGATGGCTATCATGGTGCACCAGAATTTGTTTCTTGGTTTAATGGATGATCGGTTTTGGACTTTTTTTTTTTTTTTTTTGTTATATTTTATACGCAATGGACTTTCATACAAAATTTTATAGTTGACCTCATGTTAGTGTAGACCATACCATATCACAGCATGATCGTGTGTTCCGAATTTGGAGCATGATACTTTTACTTCTCAATTAAAATAGCATACTGTAACATTTTATGCTTAAGATGTATTTATGAACTGCACTACATTATGTGCCGTTCATGCAAAACAAAGTTGTTGAAATTTAGTCCCAAGGATGTCAGAAAAATTTAACGTCCATGCATGATCTGTTCGGGATCATTAACTCACACTTCAATTTTGTTTTCTTTCTTCTCCTTTAGTATATAATTCTCCACGTCCTCTTCGACATGACTGTCAAACGTCTGTTGACACAAATGACGGATAGATCTGTGGTGGTAACCTAACATGGAACAGAGAGGGACAGACATTCTTTGGTTTCCCTGCCTTGTCTCACCCAATTGCTAAGTTGGCTACATAATTTTACCAATTTTTTCTATTATAGAGACGAATGTAATACACATTCTGAAGCATTAAAGTTGGAGAAGACACATTTGGTGTCTGATACAATACAACAATGTCTAAAGATTTGATTCTCGAGATATGCAGGACAATTGGGTGGAGAGACATTTTAGGTTTTGTTTGGGAAATCTAGCAACATTTGACTGAATTTTCTATATAGATCGGTTTGTTGACTTGTCCAGCCCATATTCTTTTAAAGCCCATCCAATTCTTGCCTAAATCTTATTTATGGGCCTCGTGGCGTGTAGGAAAGGGAAAAAAAAGGACCTCTATAGATTTTTTTAAAAAAATACTCCCATAGGATTTGAGTTGGGAAGGTATTGGATTAATATGGGTCTACACAAATAGATCATCCACCGCCTGAATTCAATAGGAAATCCAGTATAATTCTACTGAATTTTCCAAACAAGCTGTTAACCAATTGTTTGCCTCGTACAGATGTTGTTGAACAACTGTTTGTTAATACAAGCATCTGCCATAATGCATTTATGGCCCCATTCATGTTTTGTCTTCATAGGAATTGTACTTTCATTAACTATATAATATCATATACTCGGCACATGAGTGGAAGGGAGGAAGAAGACTCTCGATCAGAATCTTCTTCCCTCTCAATTTTGATAAAATCGAAGAGAGGGATGGTCAAATTAGGTCATTTATAAAAAAGTCTCCTCCCTTCTATTGGGTTCTATTCTCGGTTCTTTGAGAAATTACCATTGATTTTTCAAAATTTTCCCTCCAAATTTTTTTTATCTTTGTCCGAAAGATTGCTAGTTTCTCTTTCTTTTGGCACCACTGGATTGAAATGATAGTCATCCTTTTCTCTCCTTCTCTTCCCGATTTCCACCTATCGCCATCGCTTGGTTTTAGACTAACGAGCCTTTGATTTGAGTTTGAAACATGGCTCCCCTGTTTCAAGTCTTTTTCTTTTATTTTGAGTTTTACCGACTCCCACTGGCCATGGCTACCAACAAGATCTTCTTCTTGTTATTGCCAGATACCGCCATTGGTTGCCAGATCTCTATCGTATCACTATTTTATCAAGAAGAAGGGAGGAGAAGAAAGCTCTTTGTTTAACGAAGAAGGAGAGTGACCTTGTTTTAAAGAAGGAGAGATATATATCTTGTCAAAAAAAAAAAAAAAGAGAGGAGAGATAGAGAGTTATCTCTCCTTTCTCTCTCTCTTCTCTTCTTCCTTTCCCTCTCTTTTCTCTCTATCTTTCTTTCTCTTCTCTCACTAGCTTGGTTTCTAGAATAGGGATATGGGGATTTGATGTTTGACCCTCGGTGAACTTCGATAAAGGATTTTAGATAGATGATTTTATCTTATATATTTTATTTTTAATATTAATTTTGGATCTATAGGAGAATAATTCTTTGGATACGAGAATATGGAGCATGATTCTTGACACCCAAATTGTAAATATAATGAGTTTAATTTGACATTAGTAGAGGTAAGAATTTTTAAATATTAATAACTTATATGAAAATTATTTTGTGTATTTGTGATTTTGATCTATATATATTTGATAGTGGCATGTTATATATTTAATTGTTAAGTATATATTTATGGCTCATATGATGTGATGTATCTTATGCCACTGATCTTAACTTGAGTAGATTTGAAAATCATATGCATTGAGTTTTGCAAAAGAGTGTGATCTTGATATTTAATAAGTATATAATTGAATTATGTGATTGAAAATTGGGTTGTGGTGCTCTAGATTAGTCATTGTATTAGTGACCCACTACAAACTAGAAATATGATTGTGGTAGTTCACAGTTAAATACTTATTTTTCTCTAGATTAGTCACTATTAGTGCCCCACTATGGGCTGAAAATGCGATTGTGATAGTCAGAATTGAGTACTTATGGTCCTTTGGACTGATCACTGTTGGTGCCTGCCACGGACTGAATATATAGTGGTGATAGTCTATTGGATTAGTCATTGTATTGATGCCTTACCACAGGTTGAATGTGGTTGTGATAGTCTAGAGCTAAGCATCATAATATGATCGGATCTGATATATGTTATTTAAGATAATTATGTGATATTATGCATTGTATTAAATGATGTGTCATTATGCACAACTGTAGTGTTTTTTGGGATGAATATTATTTAAATCAAAAGCATGTGATAATTTTTTATTCGTTAATATTATTATTATATTGACGTGGATGTGTTAGAATTTTTACTGGGTTAGAAAGTTCATACACTATGTTGTATTTTTTTCAGAGGTACAAGATGCTTAGTTTGAATGGGTTGAACAAGGGGTTAGAATATCAGAGTTGCTAGTTCATTAGTTAGTTCGATTTCTAATATCATGGAATATTTGAACAATCGTAATTGAATGAGTTTTGTTCATCATAAAATTATTTAGTTTACATATTCGATCATTTATTATTTTAAATAAATTTTAATTTTATCAAAATTTTTATATTTTATAGATTTTATATGACCTCTAAGGTATTATTCTAGAATTCATGTAGTCGTATCACATTATCAATATTCTGTGGTTCACTCTAAAATATATGATACACGGAAAAGAGCCCATGGTTGGAAGACTCTTCCTGGTAATTCTTTTTTCCTCGCTTTGTTTCATTCGATTTTTTTTCTTTGAAATGAATGGGAGGTAGCTGGGAGCTACCTCCTTTTTATTAAATATCAATGTATATATAGAGAGTGAAAGTTACAGAAGAAGAAACCCGAAACAGTTGGGGGAAAACAGGGCAACCTTGAAAACATAGACGTGAAGAAAGAAGACGCACAAACCGGACAAACTAAGTTGCCACGCAGCTCGAGTTTGGATGCTTGTTGATCCAGTTAGAGCTTTCAATCTGTTCCCAAGTGCTGAGTGGTCAGCTTCAGTCTTCACAGAGCAAGAGTAGAGCTTACCCCATACACGGAAGGAAGGCTTTTTGAGCATGGAATAGGAAGAACAGAGCAAATCGAATTTCTCTTGTTTAAGAAAATCCCGAGTTCCTTTCTTTCCAAATTAACCAACACACGGCTGCCAACAGCTGATCGCCCGCCTTCTTGTAGATCCTTTGCGTGTCATCCTTCCTCTATATTGTCCAAAGATGAATGGAGGAGGATGCCGTGCCTTTGCTTATATTTATTCATCTTGCTGTTAGGTTTAATTGATTGGGGATTGATATTTAATTTCTATTTCAAAGAAAATAATTGGAGTACCCATCTGAGTCATTTCATATTGGCAAATGAAATAATAAAGCATGAAATGAATCAGAATCAAAGTCATTTCATATTCGTAATGAAATGAAAACTGGGAAATCAGTTAGATCCACATTTTTTTTTTTTTAACGTTCATTTTAAATGAAGAATGTCCCGTTTAGTATGCGCAGAAAAGTAAGCTGAGTGTGGCTTGAGTTTTAGTGTGATTTAGTTTATCATCCGATTCGGCTATTTTGAGGAGACTATTTGAGTGAAATTTTTTGAGAGATACGTGATGGTAACGGAGGCTTAGGCTATTTGAACATTTTGATCTTTTCTTATTATTTTAGAGTCTGATGGCTATATATATTGTAATCACATCTTTTATTATTTAAATCGTCCCACATCCTAGAGATTGTCCTCCTTGTATTTCATTTTTCTGATATAATGAAATCTTTTCATCTTTACCTATGGATGTAGATCAGAAAGCCGAACCACGTAATGCATCATATTTTCAATGTGTGACTGTTTATTATTATTTTTGGATTTCATATCAATTAACAAGTAATCTTGTAACAAAGCAAGAAGTAGAAAATTTCAAACTTCTATATTGATTCATTTGGTTTCTACCTAGGAAGATTCTTCCTCCATATTTTTCGCTAAATGATAACCGGGAATATATATACCACCCGACCCTCCACTTCTTAATGTTCTTGAAGGGCCCAAGCCCCTCAACTAGACAATATAGAATGAAGCCAGCCCTTCATTTGGGTATAAATTTGTCCTAACCTGATAAAAGGCATCTTATCAGAATAAAAATAATTTTTGATTATGTCTGTTACATGTGCCAGGCCAATTATCTCTTGGCTAAATTATTAGCTATTAGAAACTGTTCTCTGACAGCCAAGTAAGGATTCTCAGTTCCTCTGATGCTGAGCTTTCCAAATAACTAACAACTTGATATTGAGATTCCACCAGCATTACGAAATCTATACGAAGAATTTGTACATCTCCGCTCGACACCATCGGGTGTATTTGTGAAAGCCCGGCCCACTAAATCTTATAAAAAAAAAAAAAAAAATAAAAAATAAATAGAGCAGGAAGACTCCCGATCGGAGTCTTCCTCTTTCTCCATTTTCGATCAAAAATCGGAGTCTTAGGGCCATTAAAAGACCCTAGGACGAACTCTATAAGAACCCCCCCTCTCCTCTATGGGTAGACCCTTCAGTCACCGACGATTGCCGGAGATTTTTCTTCGATTTTTTCGTTTGAAGCCGCGGCCCCTCGACCTGTGCTCGCCGCGATTTCACGCCGGTGGGGGTCACCGGAGGTCGTGGTAAGGTCTCCCTCCTCTCCCTCTCTTCTCTCCCTTCTTTTCCGTACCTGTGGGCACGATTGCCGGCGATGGGGTCGCCGGATTTTCTGGAAAAGAAAACCCCTGTTTTCCTCTCCTCTGTTCTCCGATTTTTCGGCACTGACGGTCATCCCCGACCGCCGGTGCAGGCCCTCCGAACTCGGGGGAAGGCCTCCCTTGCTGCTGGCCACCATCGGGCAAGGGGTGGCCGTGAATGGCCGACGTGGGGAACGGGGACCTTTAGGTCCCCTGTTTCGGCCAAAGAAGGCCACGGGAAGGAAAAGAAAAAGAAAAGAAAAAGGAAAAGAAAAGGAAAAAAAAAAAAAAAAAAAGAAAAGAAAAGAAAAAGAAAAGGAAAAAGAAAAAGAAAGAAGAAGAAGAAGAAGAAGAAGAAAAAGAAAAGAAAAAGAAAAATATATAAGTCAAATAATAATAATAATAATAATAATAATAATAATAATAATAATAATAATAATAATAATAATAATAAAAAGAAAAGAAAAGAAAAGAAAAGAAAAATATATAAAATAATAAGGAAAAAAAAAGAGAGAAAGTTTCTCTCATCCCTCTCTAAAGTCTTTCTCTCTCTAGAATTAGATTCGTTCTCTCTCTACTTTCTCTCTCTAAAAAAAAAATTTTCTCTCCAAGAAATCCTATGAATTCCTTATTAGGCTATCTTTTTCACTTCTAGGGACCTATGACCTTAAATCGGGTTAGAGCCGAAGGGAGAGATTTATTGGACTGATCATCAAATCGGTCATTTCTTTATATTATGTAATTTTATTAAAAATATAAAATTTATTAATGATTTAATATTTTAAATAGGACTGTCTGATTCTTTTAAGGAAGATTAAAAGGTCCAGGACGAACGAGGTAAGTAGATCTTATGCTCCTATTTATTTTAAATGATCATATTTTTATGCAAAGAATTGATATTGATGAAATCATAAATTTTTATAAAATAAGGATCGGCATATGTGATATGAAAAAGCATGTTTTATTACGATCATTGATTTCATGAATATGTCTTATGAAAATAGCATGATTATGAAGTATGAATTTCATTGTTTTTCCATCTATGTATATGTATGCTTTAAGAAAAAGATATAATGATTTCAAAGGCTCTCAGATGGCTATGAACGAATCCCTACGGGAAGGTCGACATCCGGAGCTAGCATCCACATGAAACATGGCCCTGCCAGTGGGTATAAAGTTGGCATAAGAATTAAGAACTTTATCGATTAAGAAATATGGCCCTGTCACGGGTATAATAGTGACCTTAGCACGAATATCTGTGAGCAATATTTTGAAACATGACATGAATACATGATGAAAATGATTTACGATTCATAATTATGAAATATACATGATTTATGCATGCATGATGAGCTTATAACTTGTTTTATTATATGCTCTATGAAATATTATTTTTGCAATAATTGTTATTTGCTAAATGATGCATTATCATAGAAAACTTATGCTTGATCCGGTAAGGAAGCGGAAGTCTACTTACTGAGCTAGTGTAGCTCATATTCTTTTTGTTTTCTCTTTCATGTACAGAGAAATAAGGCTAGGATCGAAGGAAAGAGAATCCAGGCTTGGAGATCAGCAAAGCAAGTTTAGAAATTTTGCTCTAAGAATTCAGTTTATGTTTATGGATTGTAGTCATTATGAATTTTAAGACTGGATTATTTTATCTCTGATTTTAGATGCTCTGAACTAGTTTTGATTTAATTAAATAATTAAATTAAACTTTATTATTACATTTATTTGAGATACACCTGTTATTATATTTAAGAAGATGAATTTTGGCTTCGTGTTCTTGTGGGTCCATCCCTCGGTAGCATGGCCGTGTTATGTCCCGGGTTTGGGGCGTGACAGTATTAGAACCCACTTGATACCATCAGGAGCAGTAGAAGGTAGAAAATTCATTAATATGATCTCATTCAACATTTGGAGCAATGGGATTGGCCAGTGGAGATCTCCATCTCTCCACCTGCATGGCAAGAAAATGAAGCAATCTTATCCATAACTCTAGCAAATACATTAGGAAAAACTCACATGATGAAAGCTCAACAAGTCATTTATCCCTCTAAAATCCAATATTCTTACCATTCATGTGATAATGGCGGTGCTATATGCAAATTATTTTAGGATAAATTATAGTAATATTCCTTCAATCTTTTGCGGTTTATACTTATACTCTTTTTTTTTTTTTAAAATTGGACCTCAAAACTTAAGTTTCTATTGCAATGTGGCTTAGCCATTCAGCAGAGGTCCAATACTATTAATGGCAACTATCGAATTACTAATTATCCTTTCATTTTAAAATCAAAAAATTATCTTAAAATTATTAAGATATCCCTTCAAGAAATTGGGAATTTCATATACATCCTAAAATTTTTAAAAAGTTACACTTGGCCCTTCCCTAGGTTGTGATATCTACAGCTATTTATGCGATGAAATCCTTCATATTAACCATTATATCCTACTTTTTGATGCTCCATTTGAAAGAAAAATTCGTTCGATTGCATCGGATATCGGGAGGAAAGAATAGATTAGTAATTAAGATTTTTCATAATGTTTATGAATTCTCACCTTAATTCACAGAGAAAAGGATCAAGATTGAAGAAGCTTCTCAATCAATATGTTTCGCGAGATCTAAATATGCGAATCCTCTACTTCGCGTGCATGCTAAACTCTATAGAAGAGAGGATGAATGTCTTATTTGGAGAGGAAGGAGAAGAAACTTTGAGATCTGATCTCAAGGCTCTTGGAATAGCCTACACGCCACTACAAAGGGAGGGAGGACACCAAGAGGAGAGAGATGCCCAAAAAGAGGTGATGCCCAAAGAGAGGGGATGCCCAAGTCTGCTTACGCCTAGATTGAATGGTCGATTCTTTTTTCCTTCTTCACACCCCTTCTTAAATAGATAAGAGGTTCTAAATCAAATCAAACACCTTTTTGTGTTAGGAATAAGACTCTCTATATTTGAATTAAATCTAAACTTTTAAAAACATAAGGATTCTTAAACCAAGTAGGAGAGGTGCCAACTTGCCCCTCCCTTTATTATGCTGCATGCTTAAGAGGAGGGGGCTATTTTCAGTCCTTTTTCAATCACCTTGGTGGGCCATAAAGGAGAGAGAAACTCTGAAAAAGATGGCTAAATAATCAAATCAGATTTGGTTCAGATTTGGATCAATTTGAATCCAATTCGAATCCGATTCGAACTAATTTCGAAAAGACTGCTGATTCTATCCAATTAGAATCTTGTCCAAGCCTAACTTCATAAATTAACTTAATTAAATCTTAATAAAATTAAGTCTAATTAAATTAGATCTGATTTAAAGTAATTAAGACTTAAATCGAATATCTTATAATTACTTGGATCATTGATTTAATTTAATTTATCTCAGGAATCAAACTCGCACCTCATGCACAGTGCTAGCTGAACATAGTCAGTATTTAATTTTATATGACTTATAACTTAATTCTTAATTAAGTTAATTTATATGTTCAATCAAATTTTATACTTCTAAATTGAACATATAAATATTCGATCAATTCTTTATACATTGTTTAATTTTTATACGCAGTTCCATAGATTCGAATATTAAGCCTATAGCATAGAAACTGCTTTCTATACTAATTGAAGTGACCATCTAGCAATGATACCCGACGTCTGGATAGGTTGAATAATTATCAAATAATATTCAAAATCTCGACATATGGTTATCGTATAATTCATCTTTTTGATCCTAATGCTCAAGATGACTTAAGATTTAATGTCAACCTTGAACAGTCATCCACATTGTATTTCAACCTTTCAAATCTATCACATGGATTATCCTGACTAAGATTTTACTAAATTAAAATATAGTGATGCATTAACTCCTATAATTAGGAAGGATCAATCCCATCTTGATCCATATACAGACTTTCGCAAGTACTTGATTGTATTCAGTAGCCTTTCGTCACTATATTAGAAATACAGATAGTTCGGCATCAAAGCATAGTGAGTTGCTTGCAAGCACTATGGTCATCTCAGGTTTGAGAGATATTTTTGCCCATAAGTTTTGCGAGATACTTTTGATAGTAGAGAGCTTAGCAGGTGAGTCACTTATTTAGTGATGATGTACTCCTATATCTCATGTGTATGCCACCATATAAGTATCTTCACACTCTTTGGTTACGAAAATAACCAACCTATATGGCACACAATGACTTACACTTGATAAATATCATCGTCCTATTAAGGATATATCATTTAATTACGAATATGTTTAAAACTATTCGATAAATCCTCCTTTATCGATTATAATATAATTCTAAGGACTTCACTATAACACAAGAGTTCTAATAATAAAGATGTAACACCTTAT
>NC_025996.2:39444603-39634614 GCF_000442705.2 Elaeis guineensis
ATTTATTCACTTCCTCTTAATCCTACCCCTCTTCTTTGTTTTCACAAATGAGTGGTGGTAAAGTGATTGCAGTCACCACCACTAGATAAGTGGAGATGGAAGAAAAAAGGATAAATACTAGTTTTGAAGTTATTTTGATTTGCTTCCATCTCTCAATCTCCATGCCATTTGGATATCTTGTTATAAGCACTCCCTTAACCGACCAAAGTTTGCTTTTCTGCTTAGAACTCTTCATCCTTTTCTTTCTTTCAATCTCTTTATTGGCATAAATTTTGACAACTATTTGTACTAGTATCAGCATGGCTAGTTGTAATTGTATAAATTAGGCTATTGTCCTCATCAGTAGTTGCTGTTGAACCTGTAAGATATTTGAATTATATGACATAAAGAGAACACTTAAATTTAGAGTCCAAAAGGTGTCAGCTTATAATTATAGAAAATTATAAGGTTGCTTAACCAGGAATGGCAAGCTCATGACTAGACTTGCTCTTTTAGTTTTGTAGTTTTCTGTCATAGGCAAAACCTTTGTTTTTGTCACAGTATTGCTTCTAATGAATTTGTATTATGATAACACTCTACTTGGTGTATTTTTTAAGAAATGTGCCTTTGGTTCAGCATTTTTAACTAATATTTATGAGGCATTGGGAAGGAGATGTGCTTGGATATGCATTTAGGAATCGAGAATAACAGATGAAAGTCTTTAGCTGAAGTGAACAGAATCTCTGAAGGATTTCAAAGTGCTTGCATTAATGTGGAAGGCAGCCCTTTGTTGGAAGAATTAATGTAAAGGTTTGTAAAGCTGAACTCAAATAGTTAAAATGAGGTTCAATGGTTCAAGCAGGTGATATTTACAATTTGCCTGGGTCAGGTTTAACTTAACAAAATTGTAAAAAATTGGTTCTTGGTTAATTTGACACTTCAAATAAGAATTAAGCTATGAGTGACATCTGAATCGTGATAACTCTCTTTGGAGGTCAAACTATGCAGACACATGTTAGAACTCTGTGCACATATTAAAAAATTGACACCCTAAGTTGTGGTAAAATCAGTGTACATACACTTGGTTCAGTACTTCTCTGAGATTGCTGTTTAATTACAGGCCTATGTTTGCCGAACATTGACTTTGTCTACTAGGTCTGTGCACATCCTATATGGCAAGGAAATTATGGTGAGAAATAGTCCAGGGAGTTAATGATGGTGGCAAAATGATAATCACTATTAAGTTCTCTTGCTTGTGAAATAGTGCATTTGTTGGAGTCTAGCTATTGGCCATATAAATAGTCTAGGGAGTCAATGACGGTGATAATCATATTAAGCTCTCTTGCTTGTGAAACAGTGCATATGGTGCAGTCTAATTATTGGCATTTAGTCTTGTTGCATAAGCATAGTTGAGTCCTTTTGATATAAGTAAAACAGCTCAGTGGCTCAGCCACATGTACATCATTAGTTAGCTTTCTTCATAATCATTTCTTGCTCTGGAATGTTTTCCTAGTATGTATTTTCTATTTAATATGACTGGACCTCCAATAGCATGAAACTGCTAGTCATCTGGTGATGACTATTTTTACATGAAGAAGATTATGCTGGTAAACTTAAAAATACATGTTTTTTTAGTTACTTGAACTTCTATGTAAATGCATGCCTGATGACATTATATTCTGACTCATACATGGACATCTTGGCGAATAGCTGAGTGAAGCTGAAAGTTCATTTCGGTGGTGTTTATATTGAAGAAAGCCATTTCTACTTTCTTCAATATATTTCGACCTTCTTCTCCAAAGATTGTTGTTGTAAATCATTTCTTAAAAATTTGGACACTTGTTTTTGCAGGCGACATCCCAACTATCCCGTATAACCTAAGTGTGATAAAGAACCACTCAATTGCCGGTAACTTTGCACCTGAAAATAAAATCACATAGATTGTATTTTTTTTCTGGAGAGACACTCCTCATTATCAACTATGTTGGAACTCATTAATTTTTTTTCCATGATAAAGGTATCTTTTCCTCTGTGTCATATATTTACAATATCCTGTTATGTATTTTCTCTCTCACCTTGTAGCTACAAAGTGAACTGAAAAAACCATTTTCACATTTTTCACATAATCATATGCCCATGTTAGTTCCATTCTCTCTGCTTGCTGATGCAAAGTGATCTTAAGAATTAACTTTTTCACAATATGCCTGCGCTATACCTGTTTTTATGTATGTGAACATTATACTCTTTTCTTATAATTCTTAAAACTCTTGCATAGACTTGGGCCGCCGGACTTCTATCCCCAAACCCCAAACTGTCCTGAAGAGACACTAACAAGAGAATATCTGCAATTTGGATACAAAGAGACTGTTGGAGGAATTGAGGTGGGTTCTCTTTATCATTGTTTTTTCTGTTTTTTTTTTAATTTTTTGGGGCACCAGCATAGCTTTACCATAGTTTAGTACCTGAAATGTTTTGTTTTCTTTCATCTCTTCCCTATTTATATAACTTTGTGTAATATTGAGACTTTCTCATTCTTTTGATACTAACTTGTTGGATGTCTAGGAGGGGAAGATTTGTGGAATCGGAACCATCTGTCTACTTCGAACTTGATTAGCAAGGTTGCCTTTCTTTGCTATTTTGACATTAAGATAAAATTGTGAGTTCAAGATTGTCACACCCCAAATCCAGAACATGACTTGACTATGCTGCTATGGTGTTACCGGCCCATGATAACATGAAGTCAACTATAGCAACTTGTACAAAATCCAACTTATACAAAATATAACAAAGAAAAGGTCCAAAGTCTCCCATCAATTAAGTAAAGAAATAAGTTGCTGGTACATGGCTTTTAAACCAAAATTAAAATGTTCAAAGTCCCATAATCTCAAAATCCACATAACATCCACTATAAGTCCATAATATCATTGGTCATCTAATAACTAATAATTTGCTGCAAAAGCCTTCAAGCTTGCTAGCACGAATCCCAAGCTTGGATCACTCCTTGCTCCTAGTGACCTTACTTGCCTAAAAGGATAAAAAAAAGAGCTACACATCTCAGTAAGCGAACCTCACATTACTTTACCAGATCAAGTGTAAGTTTTACATGACTTAGTAAATCATTTAGAGATAATAACTTCTTATTTCATAGTAACAATATAATACAACAAGTCATAAAACCAATTATGCTTTCACATATGCATAAACCATACAATTTCATAAATATGATTCTAAGCAGTGATTGAAGTCTCGGCGGGATGGGGGCCGTCTTGGCCATTCCATCCTGTTTGTTTGGGATTCCGGCATTAGGGACGGGTGCGGGACTTCGAAACGTATTTCCAGCTTTCGTCCTGACCATTCTGTCTTCATCCCAGCCGGATCAGGCGTCGGTATTGCCGTCCCAGTCGTGCCTTAACTAATTCTTTTCAAATGTCGATGATGATTCGTAGTTTGAACGGCTCATTCGTTGCCAAGGGGGGAGAATGAAGGAAAGGGGAGTACTGGCCTTTTTCGTGCATCGGCACCGGAGGGAGCACGGCATTTGCCCTTCGATTCTAATTTCCGAAGCAGAGTACGTCAGTGGGAGAACAACTAGTGAAGGAGAAGGGAGGAGAGAGGAGGGAGGTCATTGGATTTTTTCCACATGGAGCATCGAAGCCAATCGAGACTCGGGAGGGAGGAGAGAGACCGCAGGGGCAGGAAAGAGGGTTCGGGATCTTCAGGCGAGAAATTGTTTCACGCACTAGGTCCAAGTGAACCAGGGCAAATCTCGGAGCATATGCATGGTGGATAGCGTGCAATCGGGAATTGGTGAAATACAAGGGGTAGCGTGGCGTGTTATCCACTGTGGGATTTGACGCGGTCCAATTGCACTTGGTGCACAAACCAGGTCCAAGTGAACTAGGTTAAATCCCAGAGCATATGCACGGTCGGTAGCGTGCAATTGGGAATTGGTGAAATACAAGGGGTAGCATGGCGGGTTATCCACTATGGGATTTGATGCGGCCCAATTGCATCTGGTGCATGCCATCCACAGTGGGATTTGACTCGATCCAATTGCACTTGATGCATGCAATCATGATACAGATTCTTCTTGTGGGTTGCGCGATGTGATCCATTCGATCTTGTCCGTTCGATTGCATTCACAAGATACAGCTCTCAAAATGTTTCAAGTCCATGATTTATCTTGACCTGAGCAACGTACCTACAGGCCCTACACAGCTGCTTTGATCGACGCCCGTGACTTTGCTTGACACTCATCTATTTATGCATGGTCAGATGCTGCTTAGGTCAGGTCAGGATTCCTATCCTATATATTTTTTTTAAATCGGACAAATCATATTCATCTGTGCCTTAGAAGTTCAAAATATTTAAACAATAAATAGATCAATAAAATTTAAGATAAATTCAAAAATAATATATATATATATATATATATATATATATATATATATATATATATATATATATATATATATATATGTAATGGCATCCTAAGCATGTATTGGGACGTCCGATCGGGACGGGGTGGGACGTGGGGCATCCCGTTCCGGATGAAAATTGGGATGCCCTCATCCCACGAGATTTAAAACCTTGATTCCAAGTGTAATAAATAACTAGGGTCATAAAATATTTGCCATTTAGCCATGTCATAATACAAAATAATACTTTCAGATATAATGCTAAGGTCACTTTATGCTTGTGATAGTGCCGTGATTGATTAAGTATCACAATATGCCAGCTATTATAACCTATTGGCAGGGCCATATGCCAACTAATACAACTTGCTGGTGGGATTGTATGCCAACTATTACAACCTATTGGTGGAGCCGTATCCCAACTATTACAATCTATTGGTAGGGCCATATGGCATATGCCAACAATTATAACGTATTCAGGGGGCCATATAAAGCTATCTAAGAGCCTTTAGTTATATTTTCTGGAAATAAATTTTCTTAAATCATTTTTCTTAATGCATATTTTTTTTAAAACATACATATATAGATAGGTTGAAAGGCATTGAATGGCATTATAGAGTTCATGGTTCATAAACAAGTTATTAACAATAAAGCATTTATGGAACTATTCTTTTTATGACAAAATACAATTTTCATAATATTATATGCTTAATTCTTCATTTAAGAGATTTAGAATCATTAATGTCAAATATCATTTATAATTTTTACAAAATCTTAAGCATTGAAAATAACCACTAGTTCGAAAACTAGTAAGGATTGTTGGGGTTACTTACCTCTTTTCACCTTGAAACCTCAAAATTCAATTAAGCAAATCAACCAAACCCATTCAATGCCATTTAGAGCCCAATTAATTCATATTCAACAACCTTAATGGTGGTAAAGTTTCAAATAATAGAAAAAGAACATGGTTGGTTGGATGACAACATTTGATAGCTTTGGGTAGGTCGGATCTAAGTGATTCAATTGGTGGATTGGAGCAAAGATTGAGGGATCGTTAATGATGGGTTTTAGGGATGCTTAACAAATTGTGGGGTGAGGGGTTAGCGCACTACCTGGTACCAAGGTGGTTTAGAGTCTGTTTAAAAGGATCTGGTTGGTCCATAGAAAAGGAGTGCGGGACCCTCCATCGGGGTCCATAGTTAATGTAGAAGGAGAAAGAGGATAATAGAGAAGAGGAAAAGAAAGTGAAGAGAGAAAGGGAGTGAAGACAGAAATAGAGAGAGGAAAGAGAGAGAAAGAAGAGAGAAGATGGCCTCCTCAGAACAAGGGAAGAAGGGAGGACATACGGTTGGATGGCGATGGTCAGGGGGTTGTGGTTTACGACGACTATGAGCGGAGGTGAAAGGTTAGCGATGATAGCTGTCATGTGGAAGAGAAGGGAAAGAATAAAAATAAGGGAGGGTGGCATGGTGTTTAAATCATGGAGGAAGGCCAACTATAGTGGCGATAGCATTGGTTAGAGGACTGGCCTCCAGCAAGGGTTGTGATAGTAGCGATGCTGGCGATGGTTGATGGTGGAAGCAAGCAAAACGGGAAAAAAAAGGTGAAGAGGAAGCAAGAGAGGAATTTATTAGCAAAATTTGGTGATTTCTTATTGGAATTCAAGGCTGATAGTGGTGACCTTGATGCGAGAACGGTAGGAAGGGTGAGTATCAGAGAGGGGAAGAGGCGAGTTCCAATGAGTATTGTGACCATGATTCCGGTAGGCATAGAAACATGGCATGGGGAACTCAAGTGAGAGAAAGAGAAAAAAAGCGATGCTTGACAGTGGTGGGTCGTGGAGGGGCGTCTTCTTATATAGGAGCCGTTGGGTTCCTTCTGAGTATAGTGGCCTTAGGACTCCAATTTCTATTTGGAATCCATTGGGAAGAAGACTCCCATTGGGAATTTACTACTAGGCTGATACGTCCTGTTGCCTAGAGATAGCAACCCAAGTGGGGGACGGGTGAATTGGGTTCTTTAAAAAATTAAATGTCAAGTATGTGCTCTAATTGCTAATTGCAAAAGTGTAAGCGTTAGTGATGTGCAAGCAAAAGAATATTTAAAGCAACAGAAAAAAGTAAGTAATTACACAATCACAAACATAAGAAGTTTATAGTGGTTTGGTGCCAAATTTAGTACCTATGTCCATTCTCTAAGACCACCCGCTTGGGAATTGCAACTATAATTCTCTTGATCACAGTCGATTGTCTTGTTCGAGCTTACAATCAAATCCAATTGGTTTTGCATAGCTCATAAACCAAATCCTTAACACAGGTGATTTTACTGGGATCAGCAACCAAAACCTTCTCAACTAAGTCTCCTAAGATTTAGTCAAATATACATTTAATTCTGGGCTTGGATTAGCCTTTATCCCTAAGTTTTTATCCCCAAGAAACTTGTCACAAAGCAATGAATACATCGAGTATTTAAAGCTGAAAACAAAACTCGTTGAAGCTCAATGGAAGTCGCTGATGAAGCTTCTTTGAATGCTTTGACTTCCTCCTTAATTGCTTGAGAGAGGGTAGCTGAATTGCTTTGATGGATTTCTTAGTTAATAATACACTTAATGAATGTTTTTGTCCTCATTTTTTGGATGTATTGAATGTTTTGAAGGAGTGGAATTGAATGCACCCTCAAAAGTCCTTTTCTTTGGGTCCCTTTTTACTTGAATAAGTTCCCCACTTGACTTCCTTGCTTAAATATGCTCAAAAATGATTGGAAGGGACAATTTGACCATTGGAGAGCTCAAACAAGTAGTTATCCCCTTTTCTGCTTGTTGAGAAGTTTCGAAAAATTAGTCGTTGGGTTGTCAGGCGTTGAGGGGTCGACTCGTCTTTATTTGGGGTTAACTCCTGTCAGGAGTCGACTTGTGAAGCACAGTATCTTACGACAGCTCTCTGGGATTGACTCACCCCATCATGCGATCAACTTGTGAAGTACTGGGGTCGACTTGGGAACATGCCTTTTTTTCACTGCTTTCTGTCTTCACCCTGAGATCATAAAAATTTAAATGTGGTTAAGCAGAACTTGCAAACCTTCTGTGATGACTTTATTGGAGACTTTTTTTAAAGAAATTTGTCAGCATGAAAATTAAATACCCAAAATGTTTATTTAGTTCTGGTTCAAGTATTAATGAAGTTATATGCATTCCTGATCTGCATATTTGCTTAATCATGCTCCTTTCTCGCATGCGTGCCTTGAGATGCTATGTGCTATTTATCATATAATTTGATTTGGTTGACTGATTTTTTTTAGGTTGTAGTTTATTTCACGTTTCATTTTCTTGTGGTCTTGCTTGAACCCTTTGGAGTTTGGACATATTTATAATGTGTTCTTTTTGGATGTTAGGAAGCTAAAGAGATTGCATTGGTTCAGATTCCAAATTTTTTAACGCCTGATCTTATCATAAAACGGAAAGAGGTAATCTTATCTTGGATCAAACATTAATGATGAATGCATATTTTTCTGAAGTTGCTCATTCTTTCACTGCATAAACAATTATTTTAGTGAATTTAGTTCCTCAAGCTCAAATTACGTAGTATTTATCTATTCTGAATTGTAAAATAATAGAATAACTATCTTTCTTTTTCTGTTTGATTTTATTTTGTTGAGAGTAAAAAGATGGAATAAATGCATATGTACAATCAAAATCAAGGCGCTGGGAGAAGTAGTCTCAGTGATGCTGTGAACCCCCTGCCCTTAAGAAAAATTAAGAGGAAAAAAAAAATCTTTCATTTATTTGTATCATAATTATTTATTTTAATGTTTTGGCATTGCAAGAACACTGTGGTTGGTTGTTTGGTTGAAAGATTGTACTATAGGCTATTTTTTGGTGCATATGGGGTGAAGACTATGTTTGGTGGAATAATGAGTAAATGAGAGACAGTATCCTCCTATAAGGCTTCTGAGATTCTTCAAAGCCCAAAATACTAACAAGACTACCAAGAAGACTGGCAAATATTGTTACCATAGACCTATAAAAGGAATCATGGTCTATGTTTAGGGGTCCAGTGGATTTGCTTGGTTTCGTTAGTGGCTTGAGCTTCATGGTGCAAATTGATTTCTGGCTCATGATGTGTACTTAGTTCCTTCTTGTTGCTAAAGAGTTTTGGGTTGGGTTTAGTCTAAGCCACTCTTGGTTTTCTTCATGTCTGAATCATTAGGGCTAGACTCCTCTACTTGGATAATTTCGGTAGCATTTGGCATCACTTATAGTTTTCAGCTTTTGTTTTCTTAAAAACCAAATGCAGTTAATAGTTTGCAGACTGTAAATAACAGATAATGATGGATAAGGACAACAAGTTTTAAGTAATGTTGTTTCATTTGATTTAGGTAATCTTATGCATGATTCATTATATAGTAATGAAGAAGATGACAAAATTTTAAAGATGGATTTAATTAGTGCATTCATTGTTTCCCTAAATCATTGTCTTTAATCATTCTTCTTGGTCAATCATTTCTCAGGCTACTTTTCCATGGAAATCCATTGACCAAATGACATTAATTGGTCAGTAAGCTACCCCATTTTTGTCATGACACAGTTCATTGATTCAATCAAAAGAAAGAATTAGAAAAGTTATCATTGAAATGTCTGTTGTCTATGATTAGAGATCCATGTATGTGTGATGGTGTCTTTATGTGCATATGTCTTTCCTTCTCTTTCCTGTCTCTCTTTTCTTTTTCTTCTTCTTTTCTTCCTTCCTTTCCTTCTTCTTCTTCCCTTTCTTTCTTTTCTTTTCTTCCTTGCTTTCTTTCCTTTTTTCTTCATCTTTCCTTTTAAACATCCATAAACCTCAATTAACCCTCGAAAACAAAAAAAATTTAAAAACCAAAAAAGAAAACCAAAAAATGTTGTATTGGTACTGAACTAGTGCACATTTGCATGTTGAATGTCAGTATGTATGGTTTGGTACGATATCATACCAGTTTGGTATTGGTATGGTACTCAGTACCAAAACAGGACCTTGGTGGAGTTGATGGTGGTGGCTGATGGCCGATGACTGGCGATGGTAGCAGCGGGGACCAATGTAGTGGTAGTAAGACCTGATGGAGGCAGCGGTGGTGGGCATGGGTGGTTTTGGTTTTCAAAATCTTTGAAACAAATTTTTTTATTTTCCATGTTTCCTAGAAACTGGGAAAGAATTTTCAAAAAAACTGAAAATAGAAACTGGATTACCAAGCCTTTTTTGCCTAGATTTCTTTATGTTTGAAATAAAAATTGAAAACTGGAAATGATGCCAAACAGGGCCTTAGTTTTGTCCTTATTCATTTAGTTTTTTTTTTTCAGGTTGGGGGGGGACGGGGAGGGGGGTGGGGGCGGGGTCCTTCTTTTTTAGATATTGATACATCCCAACTAGAGAAATAGATCTAGTTTATGGACCAAAGCCCAAATGGTTTGTCAAAATAGGTCCCATATCAGGTGTGGACGTACCCACTTGTTCTATTAATGAGATGGTACTCCTTCAGAAAAGTTGATGACCCACTCTTCTAGCTGTTGCTTAAAAACAAGGAAAAGCATAAGGCTTGTTGTCATGCTTAACCTGCAGCTACAATACATACAATAATATATAAGACAAAGTGCTACCATGATGATGGAGGGGAATTCCATGAATTTTGGGCTTGCACGCAAAAGGAAAAAGTTACTTCGTTGTCTTAATAAAAAAAACCTGTTGAAACAGGTCATTTTATAGGCAGATTAATTCTTATCCATAGCTTAGAAGACTTAATAAAAAGAATCTGTTGAGACAGGTCATTTTTTTCGGTTAAGTTAATTTTTCAAAATAGTTGCATTTGACAGATGCAACCATTGCTACATTAAAAGTTATGTGCAAAGATTAATTCTTATCTATATCTTACAAGACTTGTCATTCTCTGTTTTACCATGTATAATCCATTATCAATTAACTTGCTCCTCTATCTTAATAAAAAGAATCTGTTTAGACAGGTCATTTTCTTGGTCAAGTTAATTTTTTAAGATAGTTTTATTTGGCAGAAGCAACCATTGCTAGGTTAAAAGTTAGTGCTCAACTAATATTTATCATGCTGGTTGTATGTTAAGGCAATACGAAAAAAGCTCAGAGCTATCAATGAATCTCGCGCACGAAAGAGAAAGGTAATTGTTTACATGTTTTGCACCAGATTGATATAAAGTCTAATATTTATTGGCTACTTGCTTATTTATAAATATTCTGCATAATTTTGTGAACTAATCCTTGAGTCTCTGATGTTTGACAGGCTGGCCAGGTTTATGGAGTGCCTCTTTCTGGATCTCTACTGATAAAACCTGGTGTTTTCCCAGAGCAAAGGCATTGTAGTGAAGACTTACGCAGGAAATGGATCGAGGTTTATGAGTTTGAATATGATGCTGTATTTTTTTCTTTTAGCTATGACAGTTTGCTGATTTTTTTTTTGAGCTTGCCTCTCTTTCATTGTCTGTCAACTTCATCAATCATTATGGATTTCTAGATTTTGATCCAAGCCAAACGGAATATGTTTTCACCTGTTCTATTTTGATCATAAAGATTATATTCTATGTGCTTATTTGCCACAAACATATTCCATTAAATTTTAACGAAATTTCTTTTTATATAGAAAATGGCACTCTACTGGTTTTTCTGCTTCCTTTCTTTCATCCTAACTTATTGTCTTTCTGATGTTCTTCATCATCAATATTTTGAATTCAAATTGGGTTCACTATTTGGGAGCCACCATCTTGTTAGCAGTTAATCATGTTTGGCTGAAACTTATCAGCCATTTTATTATGTTGTTTCCTTTCTTTTTAGTTTCTATCTGCTTTTGCACCAGTGTTCAGCAATAAATTCAATTCGTTCTTGGATTTTTGTTCATGATGTATTTTGAGTCAGCATGTTAACAGTTAATCATGCTTAGCTGTGACTTATGAGCCGTTTTATTTTGTGTTTCCTTTCTTTTTAATTTTTTATCTGCTTTGCACTAGCCTTTAATAATAAAGTTAATTCTTTCTTGGATTTTTCTTCATTTATTTTGAACACGCGGACTTTTCACCGTTCTGTGCAGGCTCTATCACAACATCATAAACGATTGCATTCCTTGGCCGAACTTGTTCCTCATGGTTACAGACGCAAATTTCTCTTTGAAGTCCTTATTCGCCATAGTGTGCCTTTTTTAAGAGCAACATGGTTTATCAAAGTGACTTATCTTAATCAGGTGTGAAGCTACTTGCAGCTATCTAAAAACATTAGTTTGTTATCTGAATTTCTGTTCTACTTGATTGTTGCTTATCCAGTTCATGGTAATTGTGTATGCATATTTGCAGGTTCAGCCTGCCTTCACCAGTGTTTCTTCTGGGGCTCCAGATAAGACACAATTATCTTGTGCGGATTTATGGACCAAGGATGTTATTGGATACTTGCAACAGCTCTTGAATGAATTTTTCTGTAAGGATGGTTCTCTTCCACCTTCGTCCGGTAGGGATCAATCATCACAGGGTCTTATTGCCGGACCTGGATCAGCACAACACAAAGGTGACACTGTCCCATCTACTTCTGATGATGAGGAACCTTCCCTGCACTTTAAATGGTTGTATATGGTGCAGCTTCTACGATGGCATTATTCAGAAGGATTGCTGCTTCCTTCTCTTATCATCGAGTGGGTCCTTAGTCAACTTCAGGTAAATGATAGTCTTTCCTAGGAAAAAAGAGAGAGACCTTGTTATATGTCAAATTATTGGATCCACACCTCCCGAGATCTTTGTCAGGCATTAATGCTTGTTCAATCTATGCATTCAGGAGAAGGATTCAGCTGAAGCGTTAGAGTTGCTTTTGCCTGTCGTGTTTGATTTAATAGAGAGCATTGTGATGTCACAGACCTTTGTACGCATGCTTGTGGAAATAGCTGTCCGGTCCATCAATGGCCTTTCTTCCAGTGACTCTAGTTCAGAAGATAATTTGAAAAAGCAATCGCTTACTTCTTCACTGGTTTGTATCCTTCGGTACATGATTATTTCTGTGCCGGATACTTTTGTTGCTTTGGATTGCTTTCCTCTACCATCCTGTGTGGTACCTGATTTAAATTGTGGAAATACTGCACCAAAAGTACCTGAGGGTGTAGATAGTGTATGCTTTGACATGCAAGATACTTATCTTCAGTACTTGTCCTGTGGCTATACTGTTTCCTCTATTCAGAAACGTGCATCTAATCTTGCCAAACTCGTAAACCCTAGTTTTCAAGGTCACGGTGGAGCTAAAGTTGTGCAAGCTTTGGATAGAGCTTTGATAACTGGCGATCTGAAGTTTGCCTATAACTCTCTCTTTGAAGGTTTGTCTGATATGGCTATTGAAGAGCAATGGGTTGCTGAAGTCAGTCCATGTTTGCGGTCTTCTTTGAAGTGGATTGCAACTGTTGGCTTGCCTTTTATTTGCTCTGTATTTTTTCTATGTGAATGGGCGACATGTGATTATAGAGATTGCCGTACTGTCCTCCCACAGAGTCAAAAACTTACGGGCAGAAAAGATTTTTCACAAGTGTATATTGCACTCTTGCTTTTGAAGCTTAAACTTGAAGACATGCATAGCTCATCCCAGTCTAAGAGTGGCTGTACATTGTTATTCAGTAGCAGCGGAAAAGCAACTTCTGTTCATGACACTTCATTAGGTGGAACATTGGTGGAAAACTTTCCAGATGTGAATAATGTGATGTTCTCTGGCAGCAGAAAGCATAAAATTGATATTTTTCAAAGTCCTGGTCCGTTGCATGACATTATTGTGTGTTGGCTAGATCAGCATGAAGTTGGGAATGCTGGGGGTTTTAAGCGTGTTGAAGTTTTCATGATGGAACTCATTCGTAATGGCATCTTCTATCCTCAGGCTTATGTAAGGCAGCTCATTGTTAGTGGAATCATGGATAGGAATGTGACTGCTGTGGATTTGGAAAGACAAAGAAAACATCTAAAAATTCTGAAGCAGCTGCCAGGGTCCTGTTTGGTTGATGTTCTAGAAGAAGCAAAAATTGTGGAAGCCCCACTGTTATATGAGATTGTTTGTGTTTACTCAAATGAGCGTCAGCTTGTGCTTTGTGGACGGGTGAGTGGTAAGTTCAAGGACAGAGGCACCAAAGATTACAGGTATCAGAGTTTTGCTCTACAAAAACATAAGGATCATTCTGCTGCTGTAAGAGATCGTAAGTGTGTCAAAACAAAAGATGAAGCTGCTGAGCTGAAGATTTTGATTTCAACTCTTTTGCACTTTCCTTATTCGATGCGAGTTGAAATGCACCCTGGTGAATCTCAGAGGAGTTTCAAGAGACCTTTGAGTTCATTTGACATAAAAGTTGATTTGACAGAAGCGACACCTGGCTGTCAGGAATGTAGGCATGCAAAGAGGCAAAAGTTAGGTGATGAAAGGAGCTCTCTTCGTCAAGGATTTTCTTTGAACCAATCAGATGATGAAGATACTTGGTGGGTGAGGAAGGGACTTAAATCCCAGGAGTCGTTCAAGGTGGAGCTGCCTCTTAAATCAACTAAACTTCCCTCAAGGGGTAGGCAAAAAACTGCACGTAGAACACAAAGTCTAGCACAGCTGGCAGCTGCTAGGATTGAAAGCAGCCAGGGGACATCTACTAGTCATGTATGTGATAACAAAGAGAGCTGTCCTCACCACAAATCTGTCAGTGAAGGTGATGTTCCTAAAGATGTTGACCGGATGAAAACAACACATCTCAGCAATATTGTGAAGGCCATAAAGCAGCTTAGATGGCTTGAGAGGAGATCCATATCAATTTGGTTGTTAAAAACAATCAGGCAGCTTGTTGAACAAAATGAAAAACCTACTTCCAAGGTCAGTAATTGTACTGGGATCTTTTCTGTACTGACTGATGATAGAAATGCTGTTCAATGGAGGATTGGTGAAGATGAGCTATTGTCCATTCTGTGTATATTGGATGTAGCTTCTGACCTAGTTTCAGCAGTAAAATTCCTGCTATGGTTGTTACCAAAGACTCTTGGTGGACCCAGCATTGCTGTTCATGCTGGGAGAAGTATTATTTTACCCCAAAATACAGAAAACCAAGTCAGCCAAGTTGGGGAGGCATTTCTTTTATCATCCCTGCAAAGGTATTGGATTCTTTTTTTTTTTTTCCAATTGCCTAAAAATCTTGTGAATGATACTTGTCTTAATTTATGGAGAATATGTTTGATCTTTTTCCAGCTCTTGTTCATAATGATTGTGTGATCAAAGTCTGCTTAGTTTTTGCCTTTAGTTCTAGACATCCATACCTGGCTGATGTGCTCTATACCCATTGATTTTTATTCTGTTGGCAACAACTGTCATTACAAAATTCCTGCATTTCCATTTCACTTCATTATCAGCATTACATTAGTTGCTTTTTTTTTTGGATTACAATTGTAGTGATGTCTTATATTTTGCTCTCACTTTTCATATTTTACATTAGGTGGCATTTGGTATCACTTCCATTTTCCTTATTTTGAAAAACAGAAAATAAATATTTTATTTCGTAATTTTTAAAAGTATAAACATGTTTGGTATAATCAATTATTTTTGTAAAATCACAAACATGTTACTAGTGACCCAGGCAGTGGTAGTGGTGGTGGAGACGAGGCTGTAGTGGTAGTGGTGGTGACGATAGTGATGGTGGGGGCACTGACCATATGTGGTGATGGTGATGGTGGTGATATGGAAGAGGCCGTGGTGGTGACGACAATGTGGAGGTGGTGGGGTTGTGGCGGTGGTGGAAATGATGGCAGGGCTGATGGTAGAAATGATGGCAGTGGCGGCGGCGGTGGTGGTGGTGGAGACAATAGGGGCGGTGGCGGTGATGGTGGATATGATGGCGGTGGCAACAATTGTGGCAAAGGTGGAGCCGTGGAGGTGGTGTTGGTGGTGGTAAAAGATGTTTGAAAATAGTGAAAGTAACAATTTCTTTCTTTCATTTTTTTCTAAACATAATGAAGATGACTTTCATTTTTCTCTAGACATAATAAAAATGGCTTTTGAAAATAGAAAATAAAAGCAGTAGCGCGTAATATGTTTTTTGCACTGGTTTCTAGGATTTTATTTTTAAAATAGGAAATAATAAATGAAAGCGATGTGAAACAGGCCCTTCGTTTCTGTTTTTTTTTCATGCTATGTGTGAAATGAAGAAAGGGGAGTTGTTGTACAGAACTATGAGAACTTGCTTTTGATATCATTATCTGATCGAGAGAAGATTGGTTGCTTCTTATTCTGCTATGTGTTCTGCAGTTGTTTGGAAGTTCCCTTGGAACTTATATATTGAACTTAGACTCCATGTCCTGATCACAGATAAGGGTCAGTGCAACATTTTTTTCTTGACAAGAAGACAAACATACTATTAAGTCTCTAGTATGTAGTATGAAAAAATAAAAAGAGACCATCATCTCAGCAATCATTAGGAAAGTAGAACAAGTTAGACATGCCGTTTCATTGTTGTTATGTTAGCATATGATGCAAGAATAAATCGAGACATGTGAAAGGACAACTCAGCAATGGGGCAATTGAATTTGAGGCTGGCCTCTGACTAATTACCATTTTATGTTGAAATCCTGTTGATTGAATTATTTTATCCAGTCCTTGATTTTGATGGCCATCTTCTGTTTAATTCCTGGTCTGTTCATAATTTTGTAGAAAACAAGGACAACTCTGTAGTCTGTACAAAAACAAGCCTAACTCTATGCAAAACACAAGCCCGACTCTTTACAGGGAAGAAAGGTAAAATGCCAGTCAAACAAAGGACTGAGTGCTAAGTTCCTTTGCAGTCAAACGTGCTGCCAACACTTTATATCACTCTTAAGTTATATTACAGCAAAGAAACAAAAAAAGATCCTAAGATAATCACAGTTCAACAAAAAACTGTACCAGTTGTGATGAACAAATCAGAATTAGTTTATATACAAATATGCAACAGTAAACTAGTATCTGATACATAAGAACAAATTTATGATGTACCAAGAACAGAAGTGATATAAGTTCTGGGTACCTAACCCTGCAAGAATTTAAGATCAGCATATCACAATTAGATTACACATATTTCTAGATTGGTTCCAGCATCTGCTTGGATGTGCTACATAGCAATAATATGAGAAAATCTTGATAAAAGAGTTCTTACTGAAGAACCAAGAAAACTTTAACAACCTATGGATGCCTTTTACTATCCATTTAAATTGATAGTCTCTTATAGCTCAGACTTGAGAAAGGTCAGACTAGATTGGAAGTGTATAGTTACTTGAACACCATTACAAGGTCATTCTTTTTGTCAAAGAGCAAGTTAGAAACATGAATTGATTATTTCCGGCAAACACATCAGTCTGGGTTGGAAAGGGGTGACTTTAGTAACATGATGTCCATGAAAACACAGATGTTCAAGAACGAGAGCATGTTTGCATGATGGCATGAGGAATAAGTGTGAATTCACGAAATAGGGGACTCGATGCAAATAAGATAAATTCTTCGGGATAAAATCAGACTAGAAGCTGAGTCACAATGGGTCCATGAAGAAAGGATAAAAACGTTGAAATACAAATGCAAAAAGACTTCAAGAATCCCTGAAATAAAAATTGGGGCAAAACTTTTGACTTCTTTCATCATAGGAGAAAAAGGTGAGTTGGGTCATACATTCCTCGGGCGAGTAATTGAACAGCCCAACCCTTGAAACTGTATTTACACCACATCTTTAAAATATTATTTTGGATGACCATGGAGATTCATTTTTCTCAAAAACATTTTGTGGAAATTATGTTTTTGCAGCTTGGGACATTTATAGTAGTAATCTATATCATAATCCATGTTGTCACTCTGGAATAATAGGAATTGGTTTATGGAGAGAAGCTAGGGGATGATGACATGGTTTGCTGTGATGCTAAGTGATGTTGATGGGGGTTTTGAGATGGTATCACCCTTGCCACTTGGGCAAGGGGTTGTGTTCATTTCTGGTTGGAGTCATCCCTGTAGTGGTTGGGTGGGTATAGGGGCAGAAGGTGGGGATCAGCTTATTCTAATCTTAGAAAAAAATAGACCGGGGTAAGAAGAATACCGTGATAATTGTGGAGAAGAAAAGATGGCTATATATGAGTTAAGATGTCTTGTGGGAATGATCACTGCAAGAATTTTGTCATGATATTTTCAACACCTTGGATTTCTAAATCTGTGACTGTCTTCTCCTAGGTTCTATCTTTTCGTTGGTGTGTTTATGCAAGACACTGTTGCTTCCATGCATGCATGCCATGTTCTTATGCAATATTGTGTTGACAACACTATTTATTAGCATGTCCTTTCTCTTCTTCATATCTGCATGCACCAGTTATCATCAAATCCATGAGATGTCCATAATTTCTTGAGTCATCAGTCTGCATTTTCATCATGTTCTGATTGCTATTAGATTTCTTGTTCTGACTTGGATCTCTCTCTCTCTCTCTCTCTCTCTCTTACCCTCCTCCCTCTCTCTCCCTCCCATTCTCTCTCCCTCAGTTGGGTGGGCGGAGGGGGATCTTTAGCATGGATATTGTTTTTTCTCATGATAATGTGATTTTCAAGACTATTACTTGACAATGGGTTTGCATGTTGAGAGTATTCTATCATTATTTTGGATATAAATTCCAATGTCAAATATGTTGATCTTGAACTTCGCTTATCATGACAATATATATTGCTGTCTAGTTTTTTCTGGATCTAATATTTAGCTTGGTACAGGTATGAAAATATACTTCTAGTGACAGATCTTTTACCTGAAGTGCTAACTACTTTAATGCAACGAACTGTTACCATGGTGACATCCAATGGAAGGTCTTTTAGAGCAGCATCTTTTGCCTATGCTCGAAATTTACTGAAGAAATACAGAGATGTGGCTAGTGTGACAAAATGGGAAAAAACTTTTAGAGCTACATGTGATCAGAGGCTTCTTGCAGAACTCGATGCTGGCCGATCACTTGATGGTGATCTAGTGTTTTCTTCTGGAGTCCCTGCAGGTGTTGGAGACATGGATGAGTACCTCCGCCAAAAGATGACTGGGAGATTACCCAGGGGTAGCCCCAGCCTGAGAGAGATGGTGCAACGACATGTTGAGGAAGTTGTACGCTGTTTTTATGGAAAAGAAAGAAAACCTTTTCCAGTCAGTAATCCTAAAGGTCCAGTGTTAGAAAATTGGGAAGACAGTAACCAAATAGCGCAAGATATTGTTTTGGGCTTATTAGACTGTATTAGGCAAAATGGTGGGGCAACTCTAGAAGGAGATCCCTCTATAGTGGCTTCTGCTGTTTCTGCAATTGTTGGTAATGTGGGGCCTTCTATATCAAAACTGCCAGATTTTACAAGTGGTAGTTACCACAGTTTTTCATCTGCAACAAATTCGTTGAATTGTGTACGACACATCTTGCGCATTCACATAACCTCCCTCTGCTTGCTTAAGGAAGCTCTTGGAGAACGTCTGAGCTGTATATTTGATATATCTTTGGCTACTGAAGCTTCTTCAGTCATTTCTGGAGCTTTTGCTCCTGGAAAGACTCATCGAAGTCAGTTTCAAACATCTCCTGAAACTCATGACATATATGCAAGTCATTCAAATGAGATAATGAAGAACTCTGCAAAACTATTTGTTGGAAGGGCTGCAAAAGCTGCAGCTTCCGTATCTGCACTTGTTGTGGGGGCCATTGTTCATGGTGCTACTACCTTGGAAAGGATGGTAACTGCCTTCAAATTAAAGGAGGGATTGGATATTCTGCAGTTCATCAGGAGTGCAAGATCCAGTTCAAATGGGATGTCCCGTTCTATTGGCAGTTTGAAGCTGGATCATTGCATTGAAGTATATGTACATTGGTTCCGGCTCCTTGTTGGGAACTGCAGAACAGTTTCTGATGGACTAGTTGCAGAAATCCTTGGTGAATCATATCTCTTAGCTCTTTCAAGGATGCAGCGCATGCTTCCACTAAATTTGGTTTTACCTCCTGCTTACTCGATCTTTGCAATGGTCATTTGGAGGCCATATCTTTTCAACATCAATATTGCGACTCGTGAAGACATCCAACTATACCAGTATTTATCAGAGGCAATTGGTGATGCTATAAGGCATCTGCCATTTCGAGAACTATGTTTTCGAAATACTCACGTACTTTATGATCTTGTAGCTACTGATGTTGGCGATTCTGAATTTGCTGCAATGCTTGAACTGCATAATCTGGATAAACATCTGAAAATAATGGCATTTGTTCCTCTTCGGGCAAGGTTGTTTCTAAATGCTCTCATTGATTGCAAAATGCCTGCATTTACAATTATAGAGGAAGATGGATCATGGATTTCAGGGCATAATGAACAAAGGGTTTTTAACCAAAATGAGGCAAAGCTTCAAGATCAGCTTGTGCATGTTTTAGATAATTTGCAGGCTGCAAAGTTTCATTGGCAGTGGGTTGAATTGAGGCTTCTTTTGAATGAGCAAGCTTTTAATGAAAAAATTGAGACTCAGAAGATGTCCTTGGTAGAGGCAATTCGATCCCTATCTCCTGATTCTGGAAATAACATACTTTCTGAAAATGAAAAGAAATTTACTGAAATTATTCTTACAAGGACGCTAGTTAGACCTGATGCAGCACTTCTTTATTCAGAACTTGTCCATCTGCTTGGAAAATTGCAACAGGAGTCACTTGTGGTGGACATAAAATGGATTTTAGGTGGTCAAGATGTCCTTCTGGGACGGAAATCCATCAGGCAGCAGCTTATGCATGTCGCTCAGCGAAATGGTCTTTCAACAAAGCCCCAGTTCTGGAAACCATGGGGTTGGTCAAGTTCCACAATTGATGATGTAGCTAACAGAGGTGATAAGAGAAAGTTGGAAGCCATTTCTATTGAAGAAGGGGAACTTGTGGATGAATGCATTGATGTTAAAAGATCTGGCAAAATGAACTTTCACAGTATTGATGCCGAAGGCTTCAGTTCTGCCCAGCAGTATATAACTGAGAAAGCTCTTGCAGAATTAACACTTCCATGTATAGACAGGAGTTCCAGTGATATACGGAATTTATTTGCAGCTGAGTTGATAAAGCAGATGGGTTCTATTGATCAACAAATCAATACTCGTGGTGGTAATAAGCAGGCTACTGTGGTGTCTTCTGGAACTGAAGGTTCATCAAACAAAGGCAGCACCCGCAAAGGTATGCGTGGTGGAAGTCCTGTATTGAGCAGACGATCAACTGGAGCTAGTGATTCTATGCCATTGTCTTCCACGGCACTGAAAGCATCGTTGTGGTTGCGATTGCAATTTCTTTTGAGATTGCTTCCTGTCGTTTACAATGATAGGTAACTTTAGATCTAAAAGTTATTCTTGATTATTTCCTTTTATTATTTTTATTCAGCAGCAGCAAGAAGTATGATTGGTTTTATTGTCAATAGTCTTAATTCTTGAAAGGTTGCACCCCATCTGTTTTTTCTTTTTTTGGGGTCACCTCCCTTTGCCTTTTTGATAACTTTTCCACCCATAAATTATTGTATCAATGATTTTTATAAGATATTAGTTTCCTTTTTTTCCCCCCTTACTTGCCATGTTATTCTAACATTAGTAGGCTGTAATTTGTTTTTATAATGACAGTTTTTCATTGCTTCTCAAAATATCAAAGTAATTATTTCCTTCTTGGGACAAGCTTATGGTCTGATATTTGGTAGAATTTTCTAGAATTCTAGTGTAAGCAACAAAATTTTGAAGAAGTTAGTTCTTGTCGTGGTTAATTAAACTGCCTTACATCTAGAATGGCACTTGGCCTTGGGTGATGTCCCCTGGCTTTCATTGGACAAGAAATTCCAATCCACCTGCTTTCTGTAACTCTGATTTTCTCACTTTCTTCAGCCCATTTGAGGTTGTTGTAAACTTGGAGTTTTACGACACTGACCTCAGGTGGGATTTTGTTCACTAAGGTTCACAAAACTGCCTACATTTCTATTTGTTCTTTCATTATCATCTTCCAAAATCTTTTGCAGTTTTGTAGTTTTCCTCCTAGATGAATCTTGTAGGTTATGTTTGGATGCATGGAAATCTGCTTGAAAGAACTCATGTTTTTGGGAAAATCTAGTTTCCCATGTGTTTGTTTCAGTAACAAATTTGGAAAATTTATAACTAGTTTCTAGAAAACTTTACCATTTTCATGGAAAAGCCTTACATTTTCTTTCAATCAAAGATACCCTTGAGGGTTGAGAAAATGGAAAATTGAGGCATCTTTTCCATTGAAGGACAAGGATTTTGTTTCTGCAGTGATAAGAAAGGCCCATTGGATTTGATTTCTTGTTCGTAGAATTTAGAATTTCTTCATTTGATCACCCCCCTCCCCCACCTCATTATACTCCTAATCTGGACAATTGCAAGGTTTTTACATGAAAACATGGGACTTTTTTTGGTGCATATATTTGTATCTAAAAATACCTTTACGTAGATATTTACATAATATGTATCTTTCAATTTTACTCAGGGGATTTTTGCTATTTATTATTATCTCTGTTAGGTGGAAAGGAAGGGGAAAGTAGAATAGTTTCCCATAATAGAGCTCTTTTTTGAAGTTGCATGGTGAACTATCAGTAATGGCTAATATGTCATCAAGGGAGCAACTGGCTTTACCACATAACTGATATTTTAAGTTTGCATTAGAGAAGGACTAGCAAGCCAATATTTACTTATGCAAACTCTTTGATTTTCAGCATGGATGTGGTTAGTTGATGCTGATGTTTTCTTAATCTGTCATGATGACATTGACCATCTGAAATCTGGTCATAATGTGGATCATGGATTTCTCCCACCTAGCAACCTTTCCTGCTGATTTAGTGAGAGAAGTAGCTGTCTTGTTTTAAAGTAAATGGAACTCAGACATTATAGTACAAACTTCTAGTTCCATATTATGCTTTTCCCAACCTATCATCATCAGTAATAGAAAACAAGTGTTATGGACAAGAAAGGTAGTTTTGGATAAGTAACAACTAGATCTTCTCCCGGGGTACCTGGCAGAACTGTTTTAGACAAAAGATCTGCTGCATGATTCCCTTCTCTCCATACATGACTGACCTGATAATCATCTGAAGAGGTTACATACTTATTTGGCAAGGAGGCAGCAAATATCCAAAGATGGTTTCTATTTCTTGTTTATCCATCCACAACTATTCTTGAATCCTTTTCAATCCTTAGTCTGATACAATTTTCTCTCAGTTGTATGCCATGCCTCATTCCTTGATAAGACTCAATTCAATGTATGATATATGTGTGATGGAATGAAGGCCTACGCGTTACTACAATAATAGAGGATCACTAGCTGCATCCCTACCAAACCACCATAACCAGCATTTGGATGATTTATCAAGCCACTGGACTTTTAACTTCAGCCACCCATTAGCTGGTGGAACCCCATGAACAGAAACATTCTGGTATTCCTTCTTACACAACTTGCCGTTCCAATTCTCTGACTTGACTATTTTTTAAACTAGAAGCCTCAACTTTCAGGTGCAGTTTAAATGACATCAGAGGTGGTGGCAGCATATCCACTTATGTGCTTACTGCCTTAAAAAATGTCTCTATACTTTTCTGTCCTAAGGTACCATACTGTAGCTGACATGGTTACTTTTGATGACAGATATGTTTGATCCTTCATTTGAAAGATCCTCTTAATATTATCAAGTTCATCTAACAATTTGGATGAATGCAACATGATGCTTCTAGTTTGTATTCCAAAAGATTTTTGTCTGGATTGAACCAACAGCCTGTCTATAACAACTTTGTACAAGCAACAACTGGATTTAGAAATGTGATTGGGAAACCATACCTCTGTCCACCAACCTGCAGATATTTGGGGCAAATAATTTTCCAAGCACTTTTTAATGGACCATTGGAGTTTAAGGCAAATCCAGCAATCACAGTCCTTGTTAGGGAACTAAATGTCTTCGATTGCCTTACAAACTGCATCCATGCCAGATGTCGGTGGAGGTGGCAATTGCCAATAATGATTATCCATAAAGTGCCCAGCAGTTTCAAAGCAGTTTCCAAGTACTAAGCCCAACCAACCAATCCTATCAATAACCCTTCGTCCTGGTAGCCAAGGATCACAGAAGCAGCTTGCAGGCTGTCCATTACCAACCAACTTGCTAACAGCACCATACACCATTGATCACGAATAAAGCACTATCTACATCCAAATTATTTTGTGGCTAACACTATTCTTCTTCACTGCATATTTGATGTAGAGTCCAACCCACATTGCTGTATGGTCTGTGGCTTTGCCTTCAGCTTTTGCACTTGACTCCCTTTCAACCAATACCTTATCTTTCTCTGTGACATATGACATCAAGGCTGAGTAATCTCACTGATAGGACCTTAGCGGTTTGGCTAGCAAAGGATCTTTTTAAGAATGCCATACAGTTCCAAAGTCAAATTTTTACCTAAGTACTTGTGTTATGACTACATGATTTGGTTAGGATCTGGCATATCGCACTAATGTCGTTGCATCTCTCAGTTTCAGAAACATTATTTATGGGTTCCTAGGATTTACTGAACAATAAAATTTCATCTTATCAGCAGTCTGTGTACTCAGTATTGTGACTGCAGGTTTCTAGGAATAAGGAAATAGGCTTGAAATTCAGAGAATAAAGATGTTTTGTGATTGTTAAGCAATATCTTTTTGCAATCCAATGTCCTATGCATGAAGAAAATATGTAGAAGTTGATTGTTATTCTATGCTAGATGCTATCATGAGCAAGTGTGTTGTGACTACATGTATGAAGTTAGTAAATCAGCATGATGGTATCTTCACCAGAGGCTAATGTTCCGGTCTGAGTTGACTATTTTATATTCAGTCTGGGACTGTTGTGTGTGCTTGTAGTTACATGAACTATTCATGTATCAGGTTGTTGGTTATGGTTGAATGTTTTTTGAACTAATTCTAGGACAAGTTTGTGCTTTCAGAACACTATTTAGCTGGCTATCCTTGAGGCAGGGGGTGGGAGTTTGCTTTTTGCTGCCTCCTGTAGGACTACAGGAATGTTGTTACAATAAAAGGATTCTGGGGTATGGCAGACTAAACTATACTGCCAACTCTGCAACCCCCCTTCCAAAGACGCACACACAGGTGTGTATTTGCGCATGCATATCCTTTTTCTGTACCATTTCCATGAATTTACCAGACGAAAACAGATGCATGCATCTGTACGACTAATGAGGGGTAAGCTTTGATGAGAGACCAAGTTTACTGGAACATTTCATGTTGTTCTAAAGTCACTTTTGTTTTGGAAATCAGGTAAGAACCGACTGGTTACCGCCAATAATGAACTAACATGAAACCTATACATGTTTGATTACTCAGGAGCAAAAGGTAGGATTTTGTTTTCAATTGTTTAACAGATGCATTTGGAAGAATTGAAGATTAGATCACAGATTGTGAAAATAGCATATTCACATGTTTTTGCGCTGATAGCTAGCACTGACAGGAGCAGAATTATGGTTGGTCATAGCATAATGCCAGAACCTGGATGTTCTGATTTGCTTAGAATATTATTTGCAAAGCATTTTAAGTAAAATGACCTCTATTATATGCACTCTGTTTTACGAAGGCAATTTCTGGGAGTCTTACTAGCATGAAGTCTTCATCATTATTTCGGTTTACTTATCTAATTTTTTGTCTTATAACCTCATCATCATAAATGTCTGTGTCTCTTCCCAACTGTTATTTGCTTAAGACAATGCTTGAGTGATCTTCTTGCTCAGTAACTGGGCATAAAAAAGAAAATTTCAAATGTTGAAACCGGAGTGATTTGCTTGGTCATAACCTAATGGGGGAAAAGGAAGAGGGAAGGGGTGGGGGAATATGGTGATGGGATTGCTGTTGGTAATGAGGCTAGACCTATGTCAAGATGCAAGTGGTTAAAAATTTATCATTCTTGTAGAGTGATTTGTAAAGAGAACTTTTGGAAATCTAATGGTTTGCCTTTTATGTGTGTGAGAGGCTTATACATTAAAAAGTAATACATTGATTCTGTACTTTTGTTTTCTATTATTTTATTAGTTTAGCTATAAAATATGTTTACATCTCTTGTTTGAGTGAATGATGAGCATTTTAGAACTCAGTTCTTGTCAATTCCTATCTTTACTCCACAGGGAACCATCTACAAGGAACATGAGGCAAATGCTTGCATCTATCATACTTCGATTGCTTGGAACGAGAGTTGTGCACGAGGATGCAAACCTGTCTCTTTCTACCATGCATGTAGGTTCTTTACAAAGGAATGCAGAATCATTTTTGGAAGCTTCTGTTTCTGCCTCATTGGATTATTCTAGTGATAGCCTATTTGAAAGGCTTTTGTGTGTCCTTCACGGCTTGCTCAGCAACTGCAAGCCGAGTTGGCTGAAGCCCAAGCCTACTTCCAAGTCATCTGTTAAATCTCCTCGAGATTTTTCTGCATTTGATCGTGAGGCAGCAGAGAGCTTGCAGGTCAGTTCCAGTAATGTAATTTGATTTCTTTTCTTGCTTGTTTCTTTGTTAAAAAATAAACTTCAAGATGGGGGAAAATTAAATTATTTGAAGCAAAAACTTCCCTGTTTGCATGGTTTAATGCTTTTAGAACAGGAACTGTGGACTCCTAGTGGTTCTTTTACAGAAAGAGGTTTTTGTCATCATCCTGATATTTTTAATGCCTATAAACCTCGAATAGCTAATGTGGCAAATCACAATTACCGTTGCTTTGACTTAAAAGTTGGAATCTATATAATACCTCTTGTTATGACTGGGCCTGCCAATTATTAAATTAAGGATAACTAACCTTCTGCTCCTAGTTTTCGTTTTCTTAAAAAGTTTTTATGGTTGGTATCCATCTACAAGATCACCTTGACACAAATTAGTATCCTACTTCACTAATAAATATAGTTTTTTGGACGCTTTGGGCTACTATGGAAATGTCATTGTTCTTTTCTTCCTGGTTTTGTCATGCTATTTTCTACCAGTTTTTAAAGTTGCTGTTCTTTTGACTCACGTTACCATCCTTTTTCCACATTGGTGGTCAGCTATTTGTTCTGCTACATGGCCAGCCATTTTGAAAAATGATGATTTTATTTATTTATTTGTTCCTTGCATGATGATTGTTTTTTTTTTTTTTTTTTTTTCGGTTTTGCTTGTAGGCTGACTTGGACCGCATGGAATTGCCAGCAACAATTCGGCAGCGTATCCAAGCTGCAATGCCAATTCTCCCTCCATTACTTCCTTTTTCCAGCTCATTGTCTTCTGTGGCACTTGCGTCACTTCAGCCCAATTCATCCACTCCAGGCACCCACAAAAGAATGCCTCCTACTACCCGGACTTCTACTAACCTATCTGGCAGAAACAAAACAGTGCCATCCCAGGATCTGGACATGGAAATTGACCCGTGGATGCTTTTGGAAGATGGTACAGGCTCTGCCTGTACCTCAGGTGGTAACAACAACATGCTTGGTGTTGGCGGGGATCATTCCAATCTCAAGGCTTGCAGCTGGCTCAAGGGGGCTGTGAGAGTGAGAAGAAAGGATCTTACATATATTGGAGCATTGGATGAAGATAGCTGACTCTTTTTCTTGTACAATTATCTGGCAATGGAAGTCTGGCGCCAATCTTACAGGCTTATGTGGTTGGCTCTCAGATCAATGACAACGGGCTCTGTTCTCCCTTGCTCGCATAGACACAAGATCTCTCTTGGGAGAATGTTGGAGGGGTCTTCTATTAAAAAACATTGGCCATGCCATGCGGGCAATTGGCTTTTCTCGGGCCAGGAAAACTAACGCTTCAAAGACCCCCATTTTGCTGCCATGCCCGCACTGAGGCTGTTGTATATATAAGCACTATTTATTTATTCCTCAATCGAGAATAGTAAAGCCATTGACCAATGACCTGTAGCTCTTAATATCCCAAACTCGTATCTTTTTGTCACACTGTACTTTTAAAGAAAAGGTGGCCTGTGCCATTGTGGGAAAGATATGTTGCACTATCATGAAAGGAAGTGGAAAATGATTGAAGAATCATGGATTTATAAAAATGTGGTGCTTAGAATGTATTGCCATATTTATCGTTAATGCAGACGTTGTGCCTTACTGGGCTGTTCAAATGTATAATTTATCTCAATTCCTCACAGGCACGAGGGGAGCTTGTTATGTCTGAAGTTTATAGCCTTGTTTTTGTTTCTTTCTTGGTTTCTTGTGATTCATGATTCCAAATGATCTTTTTATTAGTGAATTGGGAACTGCTTTATGAGCTATAAACCTTATAATAATCTTTAAGCACTCCTATTGAAAAAAAAAAAGAAAAAAGAAAGAGGATGGCAAACCTTCCCCTTGATTCTTCTAACTCGATGCATAAATGCTGTTCGTGGAATGGATGCATGCTGTTAGCCTCCACAGGTGGAAATTTATGTCCCTGCCAGCTGATTACTGCTTGTTGAAGTCTTGTGTGGGGAACTGGTACCTGATAAATGAACAAAGGAGTCATGCATGGACTGGCATTAGGTCGTGCTTTTTAACACTGCTCCTAGATTTCCAGGCTGTGCTGCAAGTTCTGAATAAATGTAACAGAACTCTATGAGCTTCAAATGTCTTCCATATGGCTTGCATCTTCACTAGAGCACCGGTGTATGATGGTTTGTGGTGTACTAGCATTATTGATATACATGTTAGATATCAGTTGCTGCTTTTTCTTTGAATGTGATCTGATGTACGTCCCAGTTCTCAACTGACATGATGTGATCATTTTTGCCAAGACTTGCTTCCTAACAATGATGTCTTAGTATATAGAGAAGATATTGTATCAGATATTTCTGTCATGGGGCAATTAAGTTTTTTCACTGAAAACAGAATGATAGTTGTGGAAATCTTGCCTGGTGGGACTTAAAATGAATGTTCCTAAGTGGCTGTGCTGAGGCAGCGTGTTTGTCATAAACTCTAGGCTTGATCATATTTAGTGTGGGTGGTGTGCGTTTGGATTATGGATCCAAACTTGGTTCTCCAGAATGCCTCACCTGCTCAGCATAACCATGCTTTAGCCATCATGCTTGTCAGGGGAGGATTGCTTAATTTCAGGGCAATTATATTCTTGTATCTTTAGGCGAGAGCAAAATGCTTTAGCAACTCAAAACGTAATTCAAAAAGTCATTTACCATTGCTCAAAGTCATTCAATTCGTGTGTAGTATTCTTATTGCTCCCTTTAAATTGGTATCATAAAATGCGTCATGTGATGAAGCAAAGTGAATGGTGTAAGGTAATTAAGTGCCTTTTTCTAATGATTTGTCTGAGTTACCATGGCATTTATCTAAAATGTCAGAGGGACTTTATTGCTAGTAGCTTAATGACTTACCTAAAGAGATTCTTGCCCTTCAAGAAGCATTTTGGGTCCTGAAAGATGGAACAATGATTTACCTTCACGAAGCAGTGGGTTTTAGCACTTCTTATCATCTCTGTTCTGCCAAATTGTTTAAATGAACATCTAGATCTTTTCTCCATAAAAGATTGCACAAGGATTTCAAGTGCAAAAATCTGAAACCTAGATGTGTTATTTTGCATGGTTCCACATTTATTATTTCATCTGAAGCTGCTGATTGTTGGGCTTATATCAGAAAATCTGGTCATTTTGGGTGTTCTTTGAAATTAGGAAGCCGTTTAAAAGTTCTTACTTCAAGTCAAGAACCTAAATTTAATTCTACATTTTCTTCTTCTCTTCACCATCTTGGCACTTGGTTCACAACCTATCTTAGTTATTACGCAGCAAGTTTCTTTCTCATCTTACTCGAATGCAGAAGACAGTGCCAACCCATGGAGCTCACAGAAATAAATATTTTCCCTCAAATGTTGTCAATCTGACAACTAATGATACAACTGATACAAATTACAGTGTTTCTAGATCAGCAAAATGATTTAGTTTCCATGGTTAGTTTGTTTTAAGGCAACATCTGTTAGAACGACATAATGAGAAGTCCATCTGCAACTCTGATATTGAGTTGTAGGTTGGAGCGAACTGATCACCGCCTTTTCACAGATCCATCTATGAAAAGAACATCATCAATCCATGCAACAATATTAAATGCCCAACTTTCCAACACCCTTGAGTAGCTCTCTAGGATTGCTTGTCCAACATCCTGTGACAGAAAAAGGTTAACATCATCTACGTGTGAATAGCTTCCATCAAATCACCTGCAGATGTGATGAAATTGGGATGATGCTAATGACATGATGGAAATTATGATGCAGAAAATGGCTAGCAGCATGGTAGCTCCTTACCTATAGCAGTTTAACATCTGGCTCCATGTCTAGTATATTTAGGCAGAACAGCAGATTAAATTTCATGTGCTATGTTGCATCCTTACCTTATTGTACTGGATTTTGCTTGTATCTAGTGTTGTTTGTGACAATTCAGGGTATCTTTGCTTCAGCCAAAGCAAGAGAGATTCAGCTCTACTTGCAAGCATGTGGTTTTTGTCTCCATCAGCCATCAAGTCCTTGACCATATCCCATGAAGATTTTGAATTGTTCATGCATGCTTTGCGCCGCCATACATACATTGCAGCTTCCACACGGTCTGCAATATCAAGTGCTTCATGTTCTGAAGTTATATCAAGACAATCAAGAAGATAATCAGGGCAGAACTTGTCGGGAGTTGACATGCGGCGATAGATTGAATCTCCTACACTCGATCGCCCACTCTGAAACACAAAATGCAATTTTCAGCGCTAAGAATTTAAATTACAACCCTTTCACTTCTCTATAATCAGATAAGAATTGCAGTAGAATAGACATAAACCATGCAAGATGCGGACCATTTTGCTACAAAGGTGTTTGGACATTGGATCCTATGAGATGAAGGCTAGCTAATCCACTAAACATATATTTGTGGTAACTTTTGGATTATATACCTTTGGAAGTGCTGCAAGGTATGATTCTGGGACTTCCATTTCACAAAGCATGGCACTGTTGATTGCCATGGCTGCTTTGTGAATCTGATTTGCACATTCCCGCTTTTGCTGCAGCTCCTTCTGTGATCTCTCAGGGAGGCCAGACGCAGGAACACATGGAACAGGTAGCCACCATTTTTCGTCATCCCGATGAATCACCCGCCGGAATGACCTTGAGTTACAGGCAATTGATGATTGCTTGCCTTCGTCGTACCAGAATTCTGTGTTCTGGAAGCTGTCCAATATTTCCTGCAGTAAATTTTGGTACCTAGTGAGCTAAGTTTGTAGTGTTTTTAATTTTTTAAAAAATATTTAACTGTCTTGAATCTTTCTGACACAACAAGTCCTTGCCTATAATATGTATCATAACAAAATGCTGATCATTAAAATCTTACAAGCAGCATAGCGTCCAGCTTTTCAAGTGCAGGAAGGTTGATGTAAATGTCTGATCTTGGTCTGCTTGCCATCACCTGAAAAATAGAGCTACATTAAAGATGAGAAAAAGAGAGGCAATGGAAGTAAGGAGAATTTTTGTTTATTGAGACTGATCCTCACCTCCAGAGTAGTACCATCTGGCAAGCTTTGGAAAGAAGGGTAGAATTCAACTATGTAATCGCAGACAGACAGAAGGCAATCCATCTCTCTCCTCCACATGGACTTCTTCTCAGGTGGCAGAGGCTCCAACTTATAGCAGTGGCCAAAGACAGTAGCTGTGGAAATACAGAGGGAAAGGATAAAGGAGTTAAGATGTGGATGGACATAGAGCTAACTCGACATCGCTATGAATCATAGCTGTTACACAGACCGTTGCATTTAGACGTTACACTATGATTCTGATATGAAGACAAGAACATGATGGAGAAAATGATGGCAAAATAAATTCCATCACTTGGGTTCTGGACTTTTACCATAGAGGTTTGTAATGGCATTTGAGATTGCAACAGCTGAGCAAACACCCTTCCCACTTCCCGACATGTCTTCACCGAGCAAAAGCTTCGAGAATTTCTCCTTCATCATTTCCAGCTCTGGTAGTCTAACAAACATCAGAACAAGCAACAAAAATTTGAGCAGGTTATGTTTTCAATCCATGGTAGATGGTGAACTGACCTGAATTTGCTATATCATCATTGCATGGTTTCTCATCCAGAACATCGACATGCTGTTTCATTCTGAGTTTGGTAAGAATAGGTGAAGCTCGTCCCACAAGCTTAGAAATTGGCCATCTCATTGGTAGGGGAAGGGGCTCATCCGAAATGCTGGGCTCGGAATATGTTGAGACTTCAGAAATTGTGCGGCTATAGTCGAGTGAATCACCACCAGGGGTGGAACTTCCAATGTCTGTATTTGATCTCTCCATCTGGTCTTCTGAGGAGGGAGGGCAATCCATATCTGAGTTCTCATCACACACCAAGGAGCTGTCCATCTCCAGTATAAAAACTCGAGTTTGATCCACTTAAACCTGCAGTCAACTGAAGATAGTCAATGGATTTTAAACTTCTTTTCATGGAGGAATTGCAAGGAACTGGTAATTTCCTGGTTTGTAATGCAATTCATCTTTTTTGTTTTTTTTTTTTTTGAGAGAATCTGTTGTATATGACACTGAAAATTTGATGTCAATGAGGAATTTATCATTCCAAAAATTTCTAAAGAATAATAATATGTATTACTTGAAGCAGCTTAATGCATGGTTGTTTTCTTAACTGCAACTTTTCTGACTGCTTAATGGTGAAAATAGTTAAAAGATAGTTGTTCCCAGTAAAAGAAATAGTCAGCAGATATCGATAGTACACAAACTTCCTGAGAATCTAATGCAGATAAATGGTAGAAGAACTTACTCCAGATGGTATGAAAGAACAAAGCAGTTTAATTAAGGCAACCCTTCTGAAAACAAACAGGAAACTGCCAAACAGAATGGCACCAAATATAAGACGCGAAGAAAAAGAAAAAGGTGAAGATTTAACTCAAAAGCCTTTTTTAAGTTTCATAAACAACATTTCAGTTCTTTTGCTTTTGTGTCGACTGCTTTTGCTTTCTCTATGTTCCCTAAGAAAAGCTTAATATAGTTCAGTTGCTAAGTTCATAAGACAACGATTCACATGACACCTTATCAGCTTTTCTTTTCTACCACCAAAGCAACAGGCACGAGATTCAAAAAAAAAAGAATCCTCCCGTTGCAGAGATATTAGCGGTCCCTCCTTACCTTTCTGCGGTTATTTGAATTCCAAAGTGGTAGGCACCGCCATCAGTTTGAATCCCTTCCGTTCCCACCCATTAAAGATACCCTTCTTTTGCTTTGTACTGAATTCAAATCCTGACACTCAGCTATCTGGCTGTGAGGGTGAAGACGAAGGCTTTTAGGATCCCACCTATGAGGAATGGATAGTGTTCGAAGAAGCTTAAGCTGTGGAATACTATGGTGGTCGCATTGCCATATAAGAGCCTAAAAGAGGACCCACGTCTTCTTATCTTGATGGAATACTGTGACTGCAGAGCTTTTTATTATCTTTTTCAGGCATTGGAAGAATGTGTCTGAGAAGCAGTGGAAGAGATGTCAAGTTCCTTCTTAATTATTGAATGATTAGCTGGTTTTAGAATAAGACAAGAAGGAAAAAGCAAGGTTTTAAATGTAAAAGACTATATTTTATGATCTATATGTTTCATGTGTGGGAGGGGTTTTAATGTTAATTTGATTGGTGATGGATTGTTTACCCTTCTCCAGGGTTTAGTGGGAGCTTAACTATTAGATTAAGTGAATTAACCTGGGAAATTGCAAGCGATTACAGAGGTGCACTCACAGAAAAATAGTTAGTGGATTGAGAAATGAACTTGAGAAAAATGATATAATATAAAATGAGAGTGATTTGGTGCTACGCATATAGCTACACGTTTTCACCACCACTACTGAAATGGCAAAAATTTGTGCCTTCATTGGTTCCAATTGCGACGCATGCCCTTTTGTACTTCAAATCTATAAGAAAAAGTTGGCTTGTCCTGTTGATTTTCTTTGGATGTTCTTTATGAGCATTTCCACTTCACGATCTCCTGTTTAAGGCCAATTTTTACTTCCATCTTAGCTTTCTTGACCTCTTCTTCTCTAGTTTTTGGGCCTGATTCCATAAACCTTCAAAGATTTGCAACTGATGAAAAACTAAAATTTCAAGTATACATCATATGGTTACTCTGTTTTTCTTTTGGTCATAAAATAAGCTGTCCTATGCTCTCTTCTTCATCACAATTCATTGGACCACTCGAGCTTAGACTCGAATAATTTCCATTGTTTGAAGTTCTTGTCCACCAATTCTACAACATCAGCAAGAGAAGTCTTTTCTATTGTTTATTTTGTTGACATACCTCTGCATGCACTCATGTGCAATGCAAAATATTCCTCCTTCCCACAGACTACATGCATAACATGGCAGCCATGAAACTTTAAATAATCAAGAAGAGAATTAACAAATAATCCAGTCCCTTCTTCTTCAGGCTGTCGTTGTTCCGGATTTAGGGGGTTCGGATCATGTTATTTGGTTTAGGAGATATGAATGCTAGGAGTAATGGGCTCTTCATGGTTTTCATGGTCACTTTTAGTCTATTTTTATATAACAAGGGTTGATAGACATGCTTAGCACTAAGCTCGAAAAGGAAACGAAGTGGCTTCTAAACAATGATAGGAGCTGTTGGTGCAAAAATTCGCTTACGCCGGAGAAGCTGGAGTCGCGGTCGCCTCCGGGACCTGCAAAAGAAGTCTAAACCGGAGGTGGGGTTGCTCCGGCAAGACCCTCCGACGTTCAAGTCAGTTCTCTGCCTCAACAAGAATGGAGTGCTCGAACGGAAATTTTAGCAGAGTTTCTAGGTAAAAACGAGAGCTTAGAGAATAACGTATCTGGGGTCCCCTTTTTATAGGCGGAGGGTGCAACAGACTGATAGCGACGTTCGTAACCGTCTGGTAGTGGGCCGCCCATAGCCAGGAGAAATTTATTACGAAGGATAGTGGAGCGGAATCATGGCTATCACCGTAGCTCGCCACGTGGAATCAGTTGCGGGGAGTGGAGCGGCATCCGTTGTCGTGACTCGTCAGGGAGTGGTGGAATCGCACCGGATCCACTGCAGGGGGTGGAGCAGAATCGTGGCTGTTAGTACGGCCTGCCAGGGAGTAATGGAGCTGCGTAGGGTCCGCCGCAGGGAGTGGAGCAGTGTTGTCTGTTACTGTAGCCTGTCAGGGGGTCCAGACTTGTCGGTCGAAGTTCGGTTGGAGTCGGAAGCGAGGTCCGGCACCTGTAGGAGCTCGAACGAGGCCTTCCCGCAGTTGGGGTAGAAGGCGGAGTCCGGCTCTCGTGGGAGTCCGGACGAGGTCTACCTGCAATTAAAGTCAGAGGCGAGATTCGGCTCTTCGTAGGAGCCCGGACGAAGTTCACCTGCAAGCGAAGTCGGGGGCGGAGTCCGGCTCCCGTAGGAGTCCGGACGGAATTTATCTGAAGCCGTGGGCGGAGCTCGGCTCCCGTAGGAGTCCGGGTGGAGCCTTTCAGCAGCTGAGGTTGGAAACGAAGTTCAGCTCCCGTAGGAGTTCGGACGAAGTCTCCCTGTAGCAGCAGTTGAAGTTGGTGACGGAGCCCGGCTCCCGTAGGAGTCCGGGCAGAGTCTTCCTTGCAGTTGAAGTTGGGGACGGAGCCCGGCTCCCGTAGGAGTCCGGGCGGAGTCTTCCTTGTAGTTGAAGTTGGGGATGGAGCCCGGCTCCCGTAGGAGTCCGGGCGGCGCTTACCAGCAGTTGGAGTTGTGGACGGAGCCCGACTTCCGTAGGAGTCCGGGTGGCGCTTACCAGCAGTTGGAGTTGTGGACGGAGCCCGGCTTCCATAGGAGTTCGGGTGGAGTCTGCTTGCGGTCAGAGTTGTGGGCGGAGTCTGGCTCCCGTAGGAGTCCGGACAAGGTCTGTCTGCAGCCGGAGTCGGAGGAGACTCACGAGGGTTAATCCCGTTGAGAACTTCGGCTGAGGGTATTTTATACCCAACACCAGTCCCCCTACTTCCGAGTTCGAATTTCGAACGAAGGAAGTACAGAAAGATCGTCGCAGCCGAAGTTCTCCCCTTGACGTCCGCGCGCGACCGTCCTCAGATGTGCTGGCATTTAATGCGCGCATGCTGGAGCCTTTTTCCGATTAGGGCGACCTGAAGAGCCTTTTCGGAACTCCCATCGGGACGTGATCCCAAGCGTCATGCCATGAAAGTTTGCGAACGGTCAACCCCAGGTCACGGCGAGTGGGACACGTGGTGGGCATTGGTTGGCCTAGGGGCACCTGCCACCATAATTGCGCCAGGCTTCGTTGCCTATTTAAACCCCCCACCCTTCCTCCAGGGGCTTTACTTCGCCTAAGGGACGACATCTTTCTTTCGCCTGAGAGCTTAGCCACTCAGCCACCCCATCGGTGACCCTTCCGACTCTAAGCGTCATCCGCACCGGTCTTTGCCGTCTCCAGTCCCCCGATTCCTCTCTAAGGGGTTCCCCCGCCAGGGCCTCTGCCCCGGAGGCCAACCTCAAGAGGATGCCATGGACTTGGAGGAGTGCAAGGAGGAGAACAGCAGTCTGCGAGTTCTCCGATTGTCGAGCTGCCGCTGAGGGTTCCTGTCGCTTTAAAGGGGGCTCGAGAAAGAATTCCTTCAACAACAGGGGTTTAATAACGGGGATAATCGGTGAAGGCATTCTGCCTGAGAATTTCGGAGTAGCTGGATGGGACGACACCGGTCAAGAGGGCAAAGCTGTCGTCACAAGCTGTGGCGGGATCCTTGATGTCGTCGGGGCCGAGGGACTAGAAGCGGTCTGCGCCGACGGTGGGGCAGTAAAACTTGTTGCTGGGACGGTGGAAGTAGTGCATGCCGATCTTGCCGGAACACTTAGGACGGTGGTTGTCATGGAGCATTCGGTGATGGCGCATATCTCCGGCGCCATTGCTGCCTCTGGGGTAACTCCGGTTCTTCTTGAAACAGGTCGTCGTCGCCGCTGCCGTTGCCTTTGCTGCCCCTTAAAATCTATCCCATCCTTTTCCCCCTAGGGTTGGGCTTTCGGAGGTGGAGCGGAACGAGGCGGGGGGCGAGAGCTGAGAGGCTTGTCACACGCACTGAAAAATGCGGCTGGGAAGGACAGAAACGGGAAGAGAAGTTCGCAGCTTGAAGTGGCCTCCGGTGTATCCCTTCCGAGCCGTGTTTTCGAGCCTTGTAACAATATATTCTTTTCTGGCCCTCTGGGTCTTGTAATGTACATCTTGTTAGTCAAAAAATGAGGAGGTGATTTTGTTACCTCGTCCGTACTTTGCGTCGAATCGTTGTCTGCCGAACTTTTTCCTTTATCGTTGTTATTGTTGTATTCCCTTCTCCCTTTTTTTTTTTTTTGACGTCGTCCGTAGGTTACCGGTGGTTGTAACGCCGGCTCGTCTCTTTTACTATTATCATTTGCCGAGCTTCTTTTTGACCTTTGTGTTGTTCGGAGGTATCCGATTGTCAACGTATCGACCCATCTTTTTCGCTCGTGGCCGCAGGTTCGTTTGGGGCCGCTCGGGTTTGGTGTCCCCATCAGGGCTCGAGCACGGAGGTCTGAGCTTTTGTCGCCTTGAGGAAGTCATCTCATCTTGGGTTTGTGTTGAAAGCTTCCATGAAAGTCGGGGTTCTCTGCATCCTAGATGCTATTTATTTTCCATCCGTCGCCGGCGTAGTTCATCACTTTTCCTTTTAGCTCCTTTCTCCTTTTTCTTTTTTGAGTGAGATTTTTTCCTCCGCTATTGGTGGGGCTGCGGGAGTTCGGCTCCCGTAGGTGAAGTCGGGGCGAGGTCGGGCTCCCGTGGGAGTCCGAACGGGGTCTACCTGTAATTGAAGTCAGGCAGAATTTGGCTCCCGGGGGAGTCCGGGTGGAGCTTACCAGCGTTCGAAGTCGAGGACGAAGCTCGGCTCCTTAGGAGTCCGAACGAAGTTTGCCTACAGCCGAAGTTGGAGGAGGAGTCCGGCTCCCGTAAGAGCCCGGACGGAGCTTGCCTGCGGTTGAGGTCGGAGATGGAGTCCGATTCTCGTAGGAGTCCGGATGGAGTCTTCTTATGATCAGAGTCGAGGGCGAAGTCCGGCTCCCGTAGGAGTCCGGACGGAGTTTTATCACGAAGGGGCCGCTGGGGAAGGTCCCCCTTTTCTCATCTGGTCTTGAATGACCAGACCTTAATTGATGTCGAGACGAGGTTCTTTCCCTATTTCTGTCGTAACAAGGTTCAGCTCTGGTTAGGGTGAGGTTCGCCTCTTGTCCCTAACATGGCTGTAGGGGCATACATGGGCGTCGCTGGGCCCCTCCCCCCCCATCCGGTCTAAAGAGAACCGGACCTTCGACTTTGCTCAAGTTAGGGCGAGGTTCTCCTCCTGTCTCTAACAGGGCTGTGGGGGCGCATATGGGCGTTGCAGGGCCTCTCCCCCCATCCGATCTAAAGAGAACCAGACCTTCGACTTTGCTCAAGTTAGGGCGAGGTTCTCCTCCTGTCCCTAACAGGACTGTGGGGGCGCATATGGGCGTTGCAAGGCCTCTTCCCCCATCCGGTCTAAAGGGAACCGGGCCTTCGACTTTGCTCAAGTTAGGGCGAGGTTCTCCTCCTGTCCCTAACAGGGCTGTGGGGGCGCATATGGGCGTTGCAGGGCCTCTCCCTCCATCCGATCTAAAGGGAACCGGACCTTCGACTTTGCTCAAGTTAGGGCGAGGTTCTCCTCCTGTCCCTAACAGGGTTGTGGGGGCGCATATGGGCGTTGCAGGGCCTCTCCCTCCATCCGGTCTAAAGAGAACCGGGCCTTCGACTTTGCTCAAGTTAGGACGAGGTTCTCCTCCTGTCCCTAACAGGGCTGTGGGGGTGCATATGGGCGTTGCAGGGCCTCTCCCCCCATCCAGTCTAAAGGAAACCGGGCCTTCGACTTTGCTCAAGTTAGGGCGAGGTTCTCCTCCTGTCCCTAATAGGGCTGTGGAGGCGTATATGGGCATTGCAGGGCCTCTCCCCCCATCCGGTCTAAAGGGAACCGGGTCTTTGACTTTGTCGAGACGAGGTTTCTGATACAATTCATTTGGATTGTCCTGTAAATGTAGGATAGTGCCAAAGACATGTAGATATATAACTTTTAATTAAAATGAAGTTATTGGTAGTACATCCGTAAGTTCTCCGAGCTCCATAGTCGCGGGAGGTCGGCTCCTCCGAGCTCCTTAAGATAATAAGTTCCGAGCCGGACTACTTTCTTGACCTCATACGGGCCTTCCCAGTTCGGGGCGAGTTTCCATCGATCCTGAGGTTGCGAGACAGCGGCTCGTCGAAGTACTAGATCTCCTGCTCTAAAGACTTTGTTCCTGACCCGAGAGTTGTAATAGCGAGCGACTTTCTATCTGTAGGCTGCCATTCGAACCTGAGCTATCTCCCGCCTTTCTTCAAGCAGGTCGAGGTTGGCTTTAAGACCTTGCGGATTTTGATGTTCGTTGAATACCACGACTCGTGCCGACGGGAGTTTAAGCTCAATTGGGATGACGGCCTCCGTACCGAAGGCTAAAGCAAAGGGGGTCTCCCCTGTGGGCAGTCTTTGGATAGTTCGATACGCCCATAACACATGATAAAGTTTGTCCGCCCAAGTTCCCTTCGCTCTTTCGAGCCTTGTCTTAATCCCCTGTAGAAGGGTTCTGTTAGTTACCTCAGCTTCGCCGTTCGCTTGAGGATGGGCTACTGATGTGAAGTTGTGGGAGATGTTCAGATCTTCGTAGAATTCGGTGAATTTTGCTCCCGCGAATTACCGTCCATTATCAGTGATTAGGGTCCTAGGCAGACCGAACCTGCACACGATCGACTTCCAGACGAAATCTTGCACTTTTGCTTCTATGATTTTTGCTAGTGGTTCGACTTCAACCCATTTGGTGAAGTAGTCGATCGCTACAAGGAGGAACTTCTTCTACCCAGACGCTATGGGAAAGGGGCCAAGGATGTCCATCCCCCATTGCGCAAAAGGCCATGGGGCACTCAAGGGTGTGAGCTCGGTGGCGGGCTGTCTCTGGATGTTGGCATATCTCTGGCATCGATCACACTTTCTGACATATTCAATCGAATCATGATGCATTGTTGGTCAGTAATATCCTTGGCGGAGCAACTTGTGGGATAAAGATCTAGCCCCCAAATGGTTTTCGCAGATTCCTTCATGCACTTTCCACAAGGCGTAGTCGGCTTCCGAAGGCCGGAGATATTTTAAGAGGGGCAAAGAGTATGATCTCTTGTATAATTTGCCCTCATAAAGGATGTATCGGGAGGCTTGATTTCGGAGTTTCCGAGCTTCTTTCGCATCCTGGGAGAGAATCCCGTCTCTAAGATATGTTATCAGTGGGTCGATCCAGCTGGGCTCGTGGTCAATTTCCATAACGGGCCGTGATTCTTCCGTACTCGGGCACTTGAGTACTTCAAAGAGAACACCTTTGGGTAATTCGGCCGGAGCCAGCGTTGCCAGCTTGGAGAGAAGGTCAGTCCTGGTATTTTCCAGCCTCGAAATCTGTCTGATGTTGAAGCTGCCGAAGGCGGAAACGAGCTCCTTTACCCTTTCAAGGTATTTAGCCATGCTGTCCTCCCGCGCCTCGTAGTTTTTGTTGACTTGTCCCACTATTAGTTGAGAGTCGCTGTGGACCCGAAGCCGATCTATTCCCAGCTCTTTGGCGATCCTCAGTCCTCCGATCAGAGCTTCATATTCCGCTCCGTTGTTCGTTGCGGGGAACTCGAAGCGCAGAGCGTACTCTGCGACAATTCCCTCCGGACTGGTCAAGATCAGGCCCGCACCTGCACCTGACATGTTGGAAGAACCGTCCACGTAGAGGGCCCAAATGCAATCAGAGGGATCTGCTTTTTCTTTGGGGGAGTTCGGCCGGGGTTTCAGGCTATCAATTTTACCTTGTTCAGGTTCGGCCTCTTCTGGGATAGTACACTCCACTACGAAATCTGCCAATATTTGGGCTTTCACTGCTGGCCTGGGTCGATAGTTGATGTCGAATTCTGTGAGCTCGATCGCCCATTTTGCCATCCTCCCGGAGGTGTCAGCCCGATGCAAAACTGCCTTGATCGGCTGGTCGGTGAGCAGTGTTACGGTGTGCCCTTGAAAGTAGGGTCGGAGCCTCCGGGCTGCAATCAACAAAGTGTAAATCAGTTTTTCTAATTTAGTATACCTAGTCTCGACGTCTCTCAACGCGCGACTGACGTAGTAGATCGGCCGTTGGACTTTCGCTTCTTCTTTGACGAGGACTGCCGCGAGAGCCATGGGAGAGACCGCTAGGTATAAAAACAGTTCCTCCCCGGGCTTCGGCTTCGCCAACAGCGGGGGTGAGCCGAGGTAGCTCCTTAGTTCTTCGAACGCCTGTTGGCACTCAGAGGTCCAATAGAAGTTCTTTGGCTGCTTGAGGGTTTGAAAAAAGGGCAAGCACCGTTCGGCCGACCTTGCGACGAAGCGATTCAGGGCCGCCACCCTCCCTGTAAGGCGCTGAACCTCTTTTATCGACTTTGGGGCGGCCATCTCCTGGATGGCGCTAATTTTTTCTGGATTGGCCTCAATCCCGTGCCCCGATACCATGAAGCCCAGGAACTTTCCCGAGGTTACTCCGAAAGCGCATTTAGTCGGGTTCAACTTCATTTTATATTTTCGGAGAGCGCCGAAGGTCTCTTCGAGGTCGGCGACGTGGTCCACGGAGGATTTGCTTTTTACGAGCATGTCGTCCACGTAGACCTCCATATTGCGGTCGATTTGCTTCTTGAAGATTTTGTTCACCAACCGCTGGTAGGTTGCGCCTGCATTTTTGAGGCCGAAAGGCATGATCCTATAACAGTAAAGGCCACGGTTAGTAATGAAAGCGGTTTTTTCTTCGTCTTCTGATGCCATCCTGATTTGATTATAGCCGGAGAATGCATCCATGAAGGTGAGGAGCTCATGGCCCGAGGTTGCGTCCACCAGTTGATCGATTCTGAAAAGGGGGTAGCTGTCCTTTGGGCAGGCCTTATTCAACTTTTTGAAGTCTATACACATCCTCCACTTGTCGTTTGCTTTTTTGACTAAGACGACGTTAGAAATCCAATCAGGATAATTGACTTTTCTAATGAATTCGGCTTTAAGAAGCTTGTCCACTTCCTCGGCTATTGTCTTCTGCCTCTCTGGTGCGTGACCTTAGATTTTTTCTTTCGTCGGTCGATGCTTTGGATCGACGGTCAGACGGTGCTCCATGACTTCCATGTCAATCCCCAGCATGTCTGCTGGAACCCAAGCGAAAATGTTCGCATTCTTTCGCAGAAAATCGATGAGACGCGTCCGCACCTCTTCCCCCAGGTTGGAGCCAATCATCGCTACATGCTCCGCGTTCCCGTCGTTCAAAGGGATCGGTACCAGATCTTCAATTGGAACGCCTCTCTCTTCGGTGAGGTCGTCGCGAGCATCCAGTCCATCGACCGGACAGGGGTCAGATTGGTCGCTTCTTCGCAAAGCTATGTTGTAGCAGTGTCTGGTCAGGGCTTGGTCCCCTCGGACTTCTCTGATCTCCTGATTAGTGGGAAATTTCAACTTCAAATGGTAGGTTGATACGATGGCTCGGAGAGCATTGAGGCCGGGTCGGTCGAGGATTGCGTTGTAGGCTGACGGTGCCTTCACCACCAGAAAATTCACCAGAGCCCTGGATTGCCTTGGATATCGACCTGCGACCACAACCAAAGTTATTATTCCCTCCGTCGGAACAGCATCACCAGTAAACCCTACCAGAGGTGAGCTAATCGGCCTCAAATGGCCATCAAGGATGGACATTCTTGAAAAAGCATCGTAGAACAAAATATCGGCCGAACTTTCATTGTCGACAAGGACGCGGCGGACGTCGTAATTTGCTATATTCAAGGAAACTACAACCGTGTCGTTGTGAGGGAATTGAACTCCCTGAGCATCTTCTTCAGTAAAGGTTATGGACTCCTCAACCTTTTGCCGCTTGGGGAGTACAGCCAGTGCGTCGGTTGCTTCTTGCCGGGATCCTCCTGAGATGGTGTTGGCGAAATCCGTCGGAGACTGATCGTCCGACCGCTCTATGCCGGTGACCATCGTCGGAGGACGTGGGGCCTGGGAAACCAGAGGCGAGACCGGGACCCGAGACATGGCCGTGGGGGCCGTGGGTCGCCGTGTGGATGCTTCGCGAGAAGACATCGGGCGCGGATCCAGTGGGGGGAAGGAGGAGTGGATGTCGGAGAAGATAACCAGAGGCGGTTCCGTTAAGCGCTCCTTTAAGAACAAGGGTACCGCGGAGGTTCGGGTCCTTCCTCTAGCACCAATCCTGTTGGTGTAAAAATCCACTTACGTCGGAGAAGCTGGAGTCGCGGTCGCCGCCGGGACCTGCAAAAGAAGTCTAAACCGGAGGTGGGGTTGCTCCGGCAAGACCCTCTGACGCTCAAGTCAGTTTTCTGCCTCAACAAGAATGGAGTGCTCGAATGAAAATTTTAGCAGAGTTTCTAGGTAAAAATGAGAGCTTAGAGAATAACGTATCTGGGGTCCCCCTTTTTATAGGTGGAGGGTGCAACAGACTGATAGCGACGTTCGTAACCGTCTGGTAGTGGGCCGCCCATAGCCAGGAGGAATTTATTGCGAAGGGTAGTGGAGCGAAATCGTGGCTATCGCCGTAACTCGCCACGTGGAATCAGTTGCGGGGAGTGGAGCGGCGTCCGTTGTCGTGACTCGTCAGGGAGTGGTGGAATCGTATCGGATCCGCTGCAGGGGGTGGAGCAGAATCGTGGCCGTTAGTACGGCCTGTCAGGGAGTAATGGAGCTGCGTAGGATCCGCCGCAGGGAGTGGAGCAGTGTTGTCTGTTACTGTAGCCTGCCAGGGGGTCTAGACTTGTCGGTCGAAGTTCGGTTGGAGTCGGAAGCGAGGTCTGGCACCTGTAGGAGCTCGGACGAGGCCTTCTCGCAGTTGGGGTAGAAGGCGGAGTCTGGCTCTCGTGGGAGTCCGGACGAGGTCTACCTGCAATTAAAGTCAGAGGCGAGATTCGGCTCTTCGTAGGAGCCCGGACGAAGTTCACCTGCAAGCGAAGTTGGGGGCGGAGTCCGGCTCCCGTAGGAGTCCGGACGAAATTTATCTGAAGCCGTGGGCGGAGCTCGGCTCCCGTAGGAGTCCGGGTGGAGCCTTTCAGCAGCTGAGGTTGGAAACGAAGTTCAGCTCCCGTAGGAGTTCGGACGAAGTCTCCCTGTAGCAGCAGTTGAAGTTGGTGACGGAGCCCGGCTCCCGTAGGAGTCCGGACGGAGTCTTCCTTGCAGTTGAAGTTGGGGACAGAGCCCGGCTCTCGTAGGAGTCCGGGCGGAGTCTTCCTTGCAGTTGAAGTTGGGGATGTAGCCCGGCTCCCGTAGGAGTCCGGACGGCGCTTACCAGCAGTTGGAGTTGTGGACGGAGCCCGGCTCCCGTAGGAGTCCGGACGGAGTCTGCTTGCAGTCGGAGTTGTGGGCGGAGTCCGGCTCCCGTAGGAGTCCGGACAAGGTCTGTCTGCAGCCGGAGTCGGAGGAGACTCGCGAGGGTTAATCCCGTTGAGAACTTCGGTTGAGGGTATTTTATACCCAACAGGAGCCAAAGGGGGCGATTCTGGAAGTCACCCTCTAGTTCGGGTACGGGTCAGTTAGTATTTTAAATAAGAGTGCAACTGATGTTCGTATTTGGATTGGCAAACAAACTAATATGGCTACTGATTGGGTTGGGTTAAAGCTGACTCATCTTGAACCTAATTGACACACTAAATTGATCTAGCATTGGCCTATCGTAAATTTGATATTTAGGGAATATTTGGATACCGGTATAAACTTTCATGAAATTTGTGGGAGGGAAGAATCTTTGAATCAGGTTAATTTGGAGAAATTAAGTCGTGCACCGTATACACTACATGGCTGTACGTGCACTATATCAATCATTACGACTCGTTCTTGTGGACTCCATTCATCGTATACCCATCTTGATGATTCTTCCTCTTTTTTGAATCTCTATCTCTCATATTCTCTATTAAGAAACTCCGCCGTCTGACTTCCGGCAAAATACATCAGATTTAAGCTCAACATCATCTCTCCTATTATGCGACATCTCCCTTCTTTTTTCTCGTTCTAGCCACCAATGCTGCCATCACACATTGCCAGATCTTTCATCTTGATGGGATGTCGAAGCTCCAACCACCGGTGAGTGAGCTCGAGCTCAAATTGATGTCGAGCTAGCACCCCCAATTTGGCCCTATTTTTCCTCTAGCCAATCACTCGATGCGGCTATCTTTGATGGTTGTCATGGTGCACCAGAATTTGTTTCTTGGTTCAATGGATGATCGGTTTTGAAATTTTTTTTTTGTTATATTTTATACGCAATGGACTTTCATACAAAATTTTATAGTTGACTTCATGTTAGTGTAGACCATACCATATCACAGCATGGTCGTGTGTTCCGAATTTGGAGCATGATACTTTTACTTCTCAATTAAAATAGCATACTGTGACATTTTATGCTTAAGATGTATTTATGAACTGCACTACATTATGCGCCGTTCATGCAAAACAAAGTTGTTGAAATTTAGTCCCAAGGATGTCAGAAAAATTTAACGTCCATGCATGATCTGTTCGGGATCATTAACTCACACTTCAATTTTGTTTTCTTTCTTCTCCTTTAGTATATAATTCTCCACGTCCTCTTCGACATGACTGTCAAACGTCTGTTGACACAAATGACGGATAGATCTGTGGTGGTAACCTAACATGGAACAGAGAGGGACAGACATTCTTTGGTTTCCCTGCCTTGTCTCACCCAATTGCTAAGTTGGCTACATAATTTTACCAATTTTTTCTATTATAGAGACGAATGTAACACACATTCTGAAGCATTAAAGTTGGAGAAGACACATTTGGTATCTGATACAATACAACAATGTCTAAAGATTTGATTCTCGAGATATGCAGGACAATTGGGTGGAGAGACATTTTAGGTTTTGTTTGGGAAATCTAGCAACATTTGACTGAATTTTCTATATAGATCGGTTTGTTGACTTGTCCAGCCCATATTCTTTTAAAGCCCATCCAATTCTTGCCTAAATCTTATTTATGGGCCTCGTGGCGTGTAGGAAAGGGAAAAAAAAGGACCTCTATAGATTTTTTAAAAAAAATACTCCCATAGGATTTGAGTTGGGAAGGTATTGGATTAATATGGGTCTACACAAATAGATCATCCACCGCCTGAATTCAATAGGAAATCCAGTATAATTCTACTGAATTTTCCAAACAAGCTGTTAACCAATTGTTTGCCTCGTACAGATGTTGTTGAACAACTGTTTGTTAATACAAGCATCTGCCATAATGCATTTATGGCCCCATTCATGTTTTGTCTTCATAGGAATTGTACTTTCATTAACTATATAATATCATATACTCGGCACATGAGTGGAAGGGAGGAAGAAGACTCGATCAGAATCTTCTTCCCTCTCAATTTTGATAAAATCGAAGATAGGGATGGTCAAATTAGGTCATTTATAAAAAATTCTCCTCCCTTCTATTGGGTTCTATTCTCGATTTTTTGAGAAATTACCATTGATTTTTCAAAATTTTCCCTCCAAGTTTTTTTTATCTTTGTCCGAAAGATTGCTAGTTTCTCTTTCTTTTGGCACCACTGGATTGAAATGATAGTCATCCTTTTCTCTCCTTCTCTTCCCGATTTCCACCTATCGCCATCGCTTGGTTTTAGACTAACGAGCCTTTGATTTGAGTTTGAAACATGGCTCCCTGTTTCAAGTCTTTTCTTTTATTTTGAGTTTTACCGACTCCCACTGGCCATGGCTACCAACAAGATCTTCTTCTTGTTATTGCCAGATACCGCCATTGGTTGCCAGATCTCTATCGTATCACTATTTTATCAAGAAGAAGGGAGGAGAAGAAAGCTCTTTGTTTAACGAAGAAGGAGAGTGACCTTGTTTTAAAGAAGGAGAGATATATATCTTGTCAAAAAAAAAAAAAAAGAGAGGAGAGATAGAGAGTTATCTCTCCTTTCTCTCTCTCTTCTCTTCTTCCTTTCCCTCTCTTTTCTCTCTATCTTTCTTTCTCTTCTCTCACTAGCTTGGTTTCTAGAATAGGGATATGGGGATTTGATGTTTGACCCTCGGTGAACTTCGATAAAGGATTTTAGATAGATGATTTTATCTTATATATTTTATTTTTAATATTAATTTTGGATCTATAGGAGAATAATTCTTTGGATACGAGAATATGGAGCATGATTCTTGACACCCAAATTGTAAATATAATGAGTTTAATTTGACATTAGTAGAGGTAAGAATTTTTAAATATTAATAACTTATATGAAAATTATTTTGTGTATTTGTGATTTTGATCTATATATATTTGATAGTGGCATGTTATATATTTAATTGTTAAGTATATATTTATGGCTCATATGATGTGATGTATCTTATGCCACTGATCTTAACTTGAGTAGATTTGAAAATCATATGCATTGAGTTTTGCAAAAGAGTGTGATCTTGATATTTAATAAGTATATAATTGAATTATGTGATTGAAAATTGGGTTGTGGTGCTCTAGATTAGTCATTGTATTAGTGACCCACTACAAACTAGAAATATGATTGTGGTAGTTCACAGTTAAATACTTATTTTTCTCTAGATTAGTCACTATTAGTGCCCCACTATGGGCTGAAAATGCGATTGTGATAGTCAGAATTGAGTACTTATGGTCCTTTGGACTGATCACTGTTGGTGCCTGCCACGGACTGAATATATAGTGGTGATAGTCTATTGGATTAGTCATTGTATTGATGCCTTACCACAGGTTGAATGTGGTTGTGATAGTCTAGAGCTAAGCATCATAATATGATCGGATCTGATATATGTTATTTAAGATAATTATGTGATATTATGCATTGTATTAAATGATGTGTCATTATGCACAACTGTAGTGTTTTTTGGGATGAATATTATTTAAATCAAAAGCATGTGATAATTTTTTATTCGTTAATATTATTATTATATTGACGTGGATGTGTTAGAATTTTTACTGGGTTAGAAAGTTCATACACTATGTTGTATTTTTTTCAGAGGTACAAGATGCTTAGTTTGAATGGGTTGAACAAGGGGTTAGAATATCAGAGTTGCTAGTTCATTAGTTAGTTCGATTTCTAATATCATGGAATATTTGAACAATCATAATTGAACGAGTTTTGTTCATCATAAAATTATTTAGTTTACATATTCGATCATTTATTATTTTAAATAAATTTTAATTTTATTAAAATTTTTATATTTTATAGATTTTATATGACCTCTAAGATATTACTCTAGAATTCACGTAGTCGTATCACATTATCAATATTCTGTGGTTCACTCTAAAATATATGATACACAGAAAAGAGCCCATGGTTGGAAGACTCTTCCTGGTAATTCTTTTTTCCTCGCTTTGTTTCGCTCGATTTTTTTCTTTGAAATGAATGGGAGGTAGCTGGGAGCTACCTCCTTTTTATTAAATATCAATGTATATATAGAGAGTGAAAGTTACAGAAGAAGAAACCCGAAACAGTTGGGGGAAAACAGGGCAACCTTGAAAACATAGACGTGAAGAAAGAAGACGCACAAACCGGACAAACTAAGTTGCCACGCAGCTCGAGTTTGGATGCTTGTTGATCCAGTTAGAGCTTTCAATCTGTCCCAAGTGCTGAGTGGTCAGCTTCAGTCTTCACAGAGCAAGAGTAGAGCTTACCCCATACACGGAAGGAAGGCTTTTTGAGCATGGAATAGGAAGAACAGAGCAAATCGAATTTCTCTTGTTTAAGAAAATCCCGAGTTCCTTTCTTTCCAAATTAACCAACACACGGCTGCCAACAGCTGATCGCCCGCCTTCTTGTAGATCCTTTGCGTGTCATCCTTCCTCTATATTGTCCAAAGATGAATGGAGGAGGATGCTGTGCCTTTGCTTATATTTATTCATCTTGCTGTTAGGTTTAATTGATTGGGGATTGCATTTAATTTTTCTTTTCAAAGAAAATAATTGGAGTACCCATCTGAGTCATTTCATACTGGCAAATGAAATAATAAAGCATGAAATGAATCAGAATCAAATTCATTTCACATTCGTAATGAAATGAAAACTGGGAAATCAGTTAGATCCACAATTTTTTTTTTTTAACGTTCATTTTAAATGAAGAATGTCCCGTTTAGTATGCGCAGAAAAGTAAGCTGAGTGTGGCTTGAGTTTTAGTGTGATTTAGTTTATCATCCGATTCGGCTATTTTGAGGAGACTATTTGAGTGAAATTTTTTGAGAGATACGTGATGGTAACGGAGGCTTAGACTATTTGAACGTTTTGATCTTTTCTTATTATTTTAGGATCTGATGGCTATATATATTGTAATCACATCTTTTATTATTTAAATCGTCCCACATCCTAGAGATTGCCCTCTTTGTATTTCATTTTTCTGATATAATGAAATCTTTTCATCTTTACCTATGGATGTAGATCAGAAAGCCGAACCACGTAATGCATCATATTTTCAATGTGTGACTGTTTATTATTATTTTTGGATTTCATATCAATTAACAAGTAATCTTATAACAAAGCAAGAAGTAGAAAATTTCAAACTTCTATATTGATTCATTTGGTTTCTACCAAGGCTAGGAAGATTCTTCCTCCATATTTTTCGCTAAATGATAACCGGGAATATATATACCACCCGACCCTCCACTTCTTAATGTTCTTGAAGGGCCCAAGCTCCTCAACTAGACAATATAGAATGAAGCCAGCCCTTCATTTGGGTATAAATTTGTCCTAACCTGATAAAAGGCATCTTATCAGAATAAAAATAATTTTTGATTATGTCTGTTACATGTGCCAGGCCAATTATCTCTTGGCTAAATTATTAGCTATTAGAAACTGTTCTCTGACAGCCAAGTAAGGATTCTCAGTTCCTCTGATGCTGAGCTTTCCAAATAACTAACAACTTGATATTGAGATTCCACCAGCATTACGAAATCTATACGAAGAATTTGTACATCTCCGCTCGACACCATCGGGTGTATTTGTGAAAGCCCGGCCCACTAAATCTTATAAAAAAAAAAAAAAAACAAAAAATAAATAGAGCAGGAAGACTCCCGATCGGAGTCTTCCTCTTTCTCCATTTTCGATCAAAAATCGGAGTCTTAGGGCCATTAAAAGACCCTAGGACGAACTCTATAAGAACCCCCCCTCTCCTCTATGGGTAGACCCTTCAGTCACCGACGATTGCCGGAGATTTTTCTTCGATTTTTTCGTTTGAAGCCGCGGCCCCTCGACCTGTGCTCGCCGCGATTTCACGCCGGTGGGGGTCACCGGAGGTCGTGGTAAGGTCTCCCTCCTCTCCCTCTCTTCTCTCCCTTCTTTTCCGTACCTGTGGGCACGATTGCCGGCGATGGGGTCGCCGGATTTTTCTGGAAAAGAAAACCCCTGTTTTCCTCTCCTCTGTTCTCCGATTTTTCGGCACTGACGGTCATCCCCGACCGCCGGTGCAGGCCCTCCGAACTCGGGGGAAGGCCTCCCTTGCGCTGGCCACCATCGGGCAAGGGGTGGCCGTGAATGGCCGACGTGGGGAACGGGGACCTTTAGGTCCCCTGTTCCGGCCAAAGAAGGCCACGGGAAGGAAAAGAAAAAGAAAAGAAAAAGGAAAAGAAAAGGAAAAAGAAAAAAAAAAGAAAAAAAAGAAAAAGAAAAGGAAAAAGAAAAAGAAAGAAGAAGAAGAAGAAGAAGAAAAAAAGAAAAGAAAAAGAAAAATATATAAGTCAAATAATAATAATAATAATAATAATAATAATAATAATAATAATAATAATAATAATAATAATAATAAAAAGAAAAGAAAAGAAAAGAAAAGAAAAATATATAAAATAATAAGGAAAAAAAAAGAGAGAAAGTTTCTCTCATCCCTCTCTAAAGTCTTTCTCTCTCTAGAATTGGATTCGTTCTCTCTCTACTTTCTCTCTCTAAAAAAAATTTTTCTCTCCAAGAAATCCTATGAATTCCTTATTAGGCTATCTTTTTCACTTCTAGGGACCTATGACCTTAAATCGGGTTAGAGCCGAAGGGAGAGATTTATTGGACTGATCATCAAATCGGTCATTTCTTTATATTATGTAATTTTATTAAAAATATAAAATTTATTAATGATTTAATATTTTAAATAGGACTGTCTGATTCTTTTAAGGAAGATTAAAAGGTCCAGGACGAACGAGGTAAGTAGATCTTATGCTCCTTATTTATTTTAAATGATCATATTTTTATGCAAAGAATTGATATTGATGAAATCATAAATTTTTATAAAATAAGGATCGGCATATGTGATATGAAAAAGCATGTTTTATTACGATCATTGATTTCATGAATATGTCTTATGAAAATAGCATGATTATGAAGTATGAATTTTATTGTTTTTCCATCTATGTATATGTATGCTTTAAGAAAAAGATATAATGATTTCAAAGGCTCTCAGATGGCTATGAACGAATCCCTACGGGAAGGTCGACATCCGGAGCTAGCATCCACATGAAACATGGCCCTGCCAGTGGGTATAAAGTTGGCATAAGAATTAAGAACTTTATCGATTAAGAAATATGGCCCTGTCACGGGTATAATAGTGACCTTAGCACGAATATCTGTGAGCAATATTTTGAAACATGACATGAATACATGATGAAAATGATTTACGATTCATAATTGTGAAATATACATGATTTATGCATGCATGATGAGCTTATAACTTGTTTTATTATATGCTCTATGAAATATTTATTTTTGCAATAATTGTTATTTGCTAAATGATGCATTATCATAGAAAACTTATGCTTGATCCGGTAAGGAAGCGGAAGTCTACTTACTGAGCTAGTGTAGCTCATATTCTTTTTGTTTTCTCTTTCATGTACAGAGAAATAAGGCTAGGATCGAAGGAAAGAGAATCCAGGCTTGGAGATCAGCAAAGCAAGTTTAGAAATTTTGCTCTAAGAATTCAGTTTATGTTTATGGATTGTAGTCATTATGAATTTTAAGACTTGGATTATTTTATCTCTGATTTTAGATGCTCTGAACTAGTTTTGATTTAATTAAATAATTAAATTAAACTTTATTATTACATTTATTTGAGATACACCTGTTATTATATTTAAGAAGATGAATTTTGGCTTCGTGTTCTTGTGGGTCCATCCCTCGGTAGCATGGCCGTGTTATGTCCCGGTTTGGGGCGTGACAGTATTAGAACCCACTTGATACCATCAGGAGCAGTAGAAGGTAGAAAATTCATTAATATGATCTCATTCAACATTTGGAGCAATGGGATTGGCCAGTGGAGATCTCCATCTCTCCACCTGCATGGCAAGAAAATGAAGCAATCTTATCCATAACTCTAGCAAATACATTAGGAAAAACTCACATGATGAAAGCTCAACAAGTCATTTATCCCTCTAAAATCCAATATTCTTACCATTCATGTGATAATGGCGGTGCTATATGCAAATTATTTTAGGATAAATTATAGTAATATTCCTTCAATCTTTTGCGGTTTATACTTATACTCTTTTTTTTTTTTTTAAAATTGGACCTCAAAACTTAAGTTTCTATTGCAATGTGGCTTAGCCATTCAGCAGAGGTCCAATACTATTAATGGCAACTATCGAATTACTAATTATCCTTTCATTTTAAAATCAAAAAAATTATCTTAAAATTATTAAGATATCCCTTCAAGAAATTGGGAATTTCATATACATCCTAAAATTTTTAAAAAGTTACACTTGGCCCTTCCCTAGGTTGTGATATCTACAGCTATTTATGCGATGAAATCCTTCATATTAACCATTATATCCTACTTTTTGATGCTCCATTTGAAAGAAAAATTCGTTCGATTGCATCGGATATCGGGAGGAAAGAATAGATTAGTAATTAAGATTTTTCATAATGTTTATGAATTCTCACCTTAATTCACAGAGAAAAAGGATCAAGATTGAAGAAGCTTCTCAATCAATATGTTTCGCGAGATCTAAATATGCGAATCCTCTACTTCGCGTGCATGCTAAACTCTATAGAAGAGAGGGATGAATGTCTTATTTGGAGAGGAAGGAGAAGAAACTTTGAGATCTGATCTCAAGGCTCTTGGAATAGCCTACACGCCACTACAAAGGGAGGGAGGACACCAAGAGGAGAGAGATGCCCAAAAAGAGGTGATGCCCAAAGAGAGGGGATGCCCAAGTCTTGCTTACGCCTAGATTGAATGGTCGATTCTTTTTTCCTTCTTCACACCCCTTCTTAAATAGATAAGAGGTTCTAAATCAAATCAAACACCTTTTTGTGTTAGGAATAAGACTCTCTATATTTGAATTAAATCTAAACTTTTAAAAACATAAGGATTCTTAAACCAAGTAGGAGAGGTGCCAACTTGCCCCTCCCTTTATTATGCTGCATGCTTAAGAGGAGGGGGCTATTTTCAGTCCTTTTTCAATCACCTTGGTGGGCCATAAAGGAGAGAGAAACTCTGAAAAAGATGGCTAAATACATCAAATCAGATTTGGTTCAGATTTGGATCAATTTGAATCCAATTCGAATCCGATTCGAACTAATTTCGAAAAGACTGCTGATTCTAATCCAATTAGAATCTTGTCCAAGCCTAACTTCATAAATTAACTTAATTAAATTTAATAAAATTAAGTTAATTAAATTAGATCTGATTTAAAGTAATTAAGACTTAAATCGAATATCTTATAATTACTTGGATCATTGATTTAATTTAATTTATCTCAGGAATCAAACTCGCACCTCATGCACAGTGCTAGCTGAACATAGTCAGTATTTAATTTTATATGACTTATAACTTAATTCTTAATTAAGTTAATTTATATGTTCAATCAAATTTTATACTTCTAAATTGAACATATAAATATTCGATCAATTCTTTTATACATTGTTTAATTTTTATACGCAGTTCCATAGATTCGAATATTAAGCCTATAGCATAGAAACTGCTTTCTATACTAATTGAAGTGACCATCTAGCAATGATACCCGACGTCTGGATAGGTTGAATAATTATCAAATAATATTCAAAAATCTGACATATGGTTATCGTATAATTCATCTTTTTGATCCTAATGCTCAAGATGACTTAAGATTTAATTGTCAACCTTGAAACAGTCATCCACATTGTATTTCAACCTTTCAAATCTATCACATGGATTATCCTGACTAAGATTTTACTAAATTAAAATATAGTGATGCATTAACTCCTATAATTAGGAAGGATCAATCCCATCTTGATCCATATACAGACTTCGCAAGTACTTGATTGTATTCAGTAGCCTTTCGTCACTATATTAGAAATACAGATAGTTCGGCATCAAAGCATAGTGAGTTGCTTGCAAGCACTATGGTCATCTCAGGTTTGAGAGATATTTTTGCCCATAAGTTTTGCGAGATACTTTTGATAGTAGAGAGCTTAGCAGGTGAGTCACTTATTTAGTGATGATGTACTCCTATATCTCATGTGTATGCCACCATATAAGTATCTTCACACTCTTTGGTTACGAAAATAACCAACCTATATGGCACACAATGACTTACACTTGATAAATATCATCGTCCTATTAAGGATATATCATTTAATTACGAATATGTTTAAAAACTATTCGATAAATCCTCCTTTATCGATTATAATATAATTCTAAGGACTTCACTATAACACAAGAGTTCTAATAATAAAGATGTACACCTTATGATGAAAAAATCAAAATTATTTTTATTCATTGATCAATAATTCATATATAAAATCCAATCATTTACAATAAGTCTATTGATTTTAGGATACAATTTTTAACAAATCTCACTTGGATCAAAGTCAATCAGGGTAGTATCTTATACCCATCTTCTACTTATGATCATCAAACTTTGATCTGAGAGCTTTAGTAAAAGGATTGGCCAGGTTCTCTTTTTCATTAATTTTTTCGAGCTCGACGTCACCTCGATCCATGATTTTATGAATAAGATGATAGTGTCGCAGAATGTATTTGGTTCTATGATAGAACTTGGGCTCTTTTACTTGTGCTATGGCTCCAGTACCATCATAATATAGTAAAATTGGACCATCAATAGAGAAAATCACTCCAAGTTCAGTGATGAACTTCTTCAACCAAACAGCTTTCTTTGCAGCATCAGATATTGCAACATATTCTACTTCGTATACTGAGTTAGCCACTATATGTTGCTTGGAACTCTTTTAGTAAATCGCTCCTCTATTCATGGTGAACACGTAGCCCGCTACACTTTTACTGTCATCACGATTTGGCTGAAAATTGAAATCAGTATATCCTATAAATTTCAAAATAGTGTCTCTATAGCTAAACCATGGGTTCTTAATATTTTTCAAATATTTAAGGATTATTTTCATAACCTTTCAGTGATTTTCTCTCAGATTAGACTGGTACCTACTCATTGAATAGGCTATATTCGATCTTGCATACATCATGGTGTACATGATAGATCCCATTATTGAAATATATAGGATTCTACTCATACGCTTTCTCTCCTAAGAGATTGTCGGACAATCCTCCTTGGAGAAAAATTTTTTTGGTCTATCAGTAGATAGTTTTTTTGAAATTCTTCATACTGAACCGTTTCAGCATGGTTTCGATGTATATGGATTGAGATAATCTAAGCAATCTTCTAGATCTATCTCTATAGGTCTTCATCCTTAGGATGTAGGATGCTTTTTTCAAATCCTTCATGGAGAACTGTGATGATAGCCACAGCTTTACACTTTGTAAAGCTGGGATATCATTTTCTATTAATAGTATGTCATCTACATATAGTACAAAAAAGATGATTACAGAATCGTTAGTCTACTTATAGATGCAAGGCTCTTCTTTATAGATGTAAGACTCTTCTTTATTCCTAATGAACTCATACCTTTTGATCGTCTTATCAAAACATACATTCCAACTCCTAGATGTTTGCTTTAATCCATAGATTGATCTATTTAGCTTGCATATTTTATATTCATCTAAGGATGTGAATCCTTTAGAGGATGTGAATCCTTCCGGTTATATCATATACATCTCTTCTTCCCGCTTTCCATTAAGGAAGGTGGTTTTGATATCCATTTGTCAGATATTAAAATCTAAGTGTATTGCTATCGCAAGTATGATTCGGATAGACTTGAGCATTGCCATAGGAGAGAATATTTCGTCGTAGTCAATACCATAATGATGACGGTATCTCTTGATAACTAGACGAGCTTTATAGGTCTCCATCTTTTCATCCACTTCTCTTTTTCTCTTGAAAATCTATTTACATCCAATGGGTTTAATCTTTTTGGATAGATCAATCAGTGTTCATACACCATTGATCTCCATGAATTTCATCTCGAATTTCATGGTATCAAGCCATTTTTGGGAGTCGGATCTTTGCATAGCATCCATGTAGGTGATCGGATCCTTGTCATTCTTATCTAGTTTGACAGGATCACCATCGCGGATCAAAAAATTATAGTATCTATCTGACTGATGCAGTACTCTACTGGATCTCTTTAATGATACCTCTACAGGCTCTGGATTTGATTCTTCAATTAAATTTGATTCTGTATGTGTCGATATTTCTTCCTCACAATCTTCATTAAGTTTGATTTTAGTGGCATTAATACTATTCTATTGCTGATGAATATTTTTTGTTCTTCAGTGAGGTAGAAGTAGTATTCTTTGATTTTCTGTCTATTTTTAAATGCTTGATATAGGTCGGATTTTTTTAAATCTTAAGATGTGAGAGCACTGACTTATGCCTTGACCATATCTCATATGGTGTTTTATTTACAGACTTGCTCAAAACTTCATTATGTAGTAGGCAGTTTCAAGAGCATATCTCCAAAAGAAGATTGACAGAGTCGCAAAGTCTATTATAGATCGAACCATGTCTAACAGTTTTTGTTTCCTCTTTTCTAACATCCCATTATATTGTGGTGTTTTAGGAGGAATCCATTGTGAGAGAATCTCATTCTCTTCTAGATATATCAGAAAATTACTGATGAGGTATTCACCTCCTCGATCCGATCGAAAATTTTAATAATCTTTTCAATCTATTTTTTTTACTTCACTATAGAATCATTTGAATATTTCAAATGATTCAAATTTATGCTTCATAAGATAAACGTACCCATACCTCAATAGGTCATCAGCAAATATAATAAAGTAATTATATCCTCCTTTGATGCTTATGTTTATGAGTCTACATATATCAGTACGCACTAAACCAAGAACATCATTGGCTCACTTTTTTTTCTTAAAAGATGACTTGATCATCTTATCAAGAAGACAGGATTTACAAGTCGGTAATAATTCATAATCATTAATTTCAAAGACACCCTCCTTGATTAACCTGTCTATCCTATTCTTGTTCACATGATCGAGCCTACAGTACCAAAGATAGGAATCGCTGAAATTATTTATCCTTGGATATTTGTTCGATGTATACATTACACCAACAGACTATGATAGCAAGTACATGCCATATTTTAATTATTCTTACATGATTTTAGTATCATTCATAATGATATCATAAATATTTTTTTTATTAAAAATTTAAAATCAAATTTGACTAAAATACCTATAGAGATGATATTCATCATAAAAAGATAATAATGGTACTCATCTAACATAACACTATTAGACTCGAAAATAAGCTGCATAGTTTTCAAGGTTAGAACTGGATCAAGGCTTCTATCTCCAATGTTCATGAACCGCTCATCTTTTCTAAACTTTCTACTGACCTGTAGACCCTACAGCGAACTGCAAATATAAATCGAACTTTCATATCCAATACCCAGATAGTAATATCACAGATAGAGAAATTATAAGGAGTTATCATATAAGTACCTATGAAGCAATAGATTGCTTGTTTTTCTTATTCTTTGGCTTGTTTGGATGAAGAAAAGCTATGTATGCAGGATAATTCTTCTTCTAATGATCCAGCTTCTTATAGAAGAAGTATTCTGCTTGGATCTTATCGACCTTCGACTTTTTGCTTTGCTTTGGCTTTGGATCAGCAACACGACTCTTCTGCACCCTCTTCTTCTTTTTTCTCTTGGAGGAATGAGGACCTGCAGACGATCTTCCCATGATATGCATCAACTCCTTCTAGAGCTGATGATTTTTTTCGAATGTCTGTAGCAATTCTAACAAACTATGATAGTTCACTATAGGCTTGATCATTCTATAATGACTCAAGAAGAGTAGATAGGACTTCGATAGCGAGTTAAAGATAGCATCCTTGTCCAACTGTTCATGTAACAAAAAGTTAAGTTTGCTCAGACGTTTAATCTACTCAATCATGTATAATACGTGATCGATGACCGACGTCTCTTCTCGCATACGAATATTGAATATAGCGCAGGAGATTTTATGTCTCTCGCTATCCTCAGGGGTGCCGAAAAACTCATTCAACAATTGAATTATTTCCTCAGGTTGTACATCCTTGAACTTATAGCTAAGTTCATCATTTATGGCTGCCCTCATGATGCAACGCACTATCGTGTAGTCATTGAGCCATTTAAAATAAGTACCTCTCATAGTATGGGATGTGTTGGCAGTAGGTTCTTCGGATGCAGGATCTAGAAGCACATATAGGATCTTTTTGTGCTTCAGGACGATTTTTAGTTTTCAATATTAGCTATCAAAATTTGATCCGATAAGCTTGTCGCTGTCCAATAGTGATCGAAGCGATAATGTGTTGGTCATTGTTGAAAAAAAAAATAAAAAATCTATTAGTATATGAATCATTTTAATCTTAAAGATATGAACTTTAGTCTAAAGATCATTTCACTATTTTATACAAATTGGTAGCCTCTGCCTCCAATTCAAGGAATTACATTAATCCCTTAGTGGATACTTGAATCCACACAGATTATATTAGGATGCGAGTGTGGCTCGACCAATCCTAATGCATCCATGGGTAAGTTTTTAACCAATTATTTTATCAAATAATTTTTAGCAATTAGATTTTGCTCCAAGTATCTCTTCAGTAGGTGTGTGGTGTCTCCACTGAAAATCTCAGTTAGGTCCAACCATTAACATGACAATACCAAGTGCATCTAACAAATGAATGTCCAGGCTTGAATCTGGCTCGGTCAATCTTATCATTGATCTGAAGGGCACAACAAAGTGATCATATAATGAATGATAATTCTAATACCCAATAGAAATAGATGTATGGTACCTCCAATGCTTATTTAGAATATTGGATGCATTATCATGCACCTTAATGGGAGGCTATGAACTAGTTATCACCATAATTGTATCATTTTAAAGACCTAATAATTTAAAAAAATTAATTTAATGATTTAAGAATAAGAGAAAAAATTGACCTGCGAGTCATAAGTCCTCCCACTGACTTCATTAAGTCATGAAGAAGACTTGATACAAACTGGCCTAGAGATACCTAAATCAGTCATACTAATTTACCTTAATGGCATAGGTCAGCTCGAATCAATTAGTGATCTAATCAAAATATGATCTATCGAATTGGCTAGATAAATGAGATCGATGGGAAGGTCTGCCTTGGCTTGCCTTAGATACCATCGAAATGATCAGATAAGCTGACTTTCGATTAAAAATTACCAATCAAATTGCCGTGTGATATTGTCAAATTTATCTTAGGCATTAATTGGTTGATTAGTTTTAATTCAGTCAATCAAAGAACTCGGGCTAAACCATTGAGCCACAATCATGATCCAATTAATATGGTCAAAAACATAGACATGATCAAGTTACAACTATTGAGATTGATCTAGAAAAATTTTGATCTAATTTAATTCAATATTTGATTAGATTTAATCAATTTATCTAATTTATCCATATTTATTTCTAACCTAAGATCTAACCTACTTAGATGACCCGATTGATGCTAACCTATTGCTCATCGATTTATGAGATGTCTTAAAATTTTCAATTCTCAAATCTAAATCTTTTTAAAACTTAATTCTAAATTAAGTATGTGAAACATATATTTCAATTTATAAAATTATTCTACTAAGATTTTAAGTGAAGCATATCATATGTTTCAAATGAAAATCTAATTTTCAATTCTATATTTAACAATTGAATATGTATCAATTTTGTCAAAATTTCATGTATACATCATATGTATCATAAAAAATTCAGATTTCTACATCATATGTAACATTTAATTCAGATCATAAAATCTAATTTTTATATTTGAATTTATCTAGATAAAATTATAATTAATCATTAATCACTTTAGATCTAATCTAAATACATTCATGAATAAAATAATTTTAAAATTTTTTTCACTATTCTTCATGATGAGACTTGATCACAATGGCATCTCTACACGTCATAAGAGTATTCCATCGAATAGAAAGAAAAAATCTTTAAATTATACTTGCTTTTATGATCGGATGGCTTGGTGATCTTTTCATTTTGAGTACTAAAATACTAAGATCTAAAATATAATTTTAAAAATTAATTATGTAAACATATAAATTGTCATACAATCCATACGTACACATGATCATGCAAATATGATGTGCATCTAATCTTATTAGATCAACATATAAGTATTTTTTAGATTTGATTCTACTTTTATATAGCACATAAAACTATTAATTTAGATCTAAAATAATATATAAATATATTTCAAATATATATATGATTGTATAGAAAAATTTTGGTTAGAGATGTGATCAAACATGCACAAATTTTATGCTGAAATTAGATTTGAAATTTCATAAAACAAATTTAGATTTGAGCCTGATTCAAATATCATTTCTCTAATTGAATTAATCATAAAAAAACTATCAAAATAAATTTAAATTCATACATAATTAGGTATTAAATCAGCATAAAAATTTTTGCTAAAATAGATTTTCAGCAGATCGAATTTAGGGGCTGATTTTGATTCGATACTCTGATCAAAATCAGATAAAAATTATATAAAAAATATTATACAAAATTAAGATTTAATCACATCAAAAATTTTGATTCAAAATCAGAGAAAAAAAATCAAAAAAAATCTTAAAATTAGAATATATGATTATGACATACAGATGTGGCTCTGATACCAATTGAAGAAAAAATTTATCCGATCGCATCGGATGTCAGGAGAAAAGAATAGATTAGTAATTAAAATTTTTTATAATATTTATAAATTTTCATCTTAATTTACAATGAAAAAGAATTAAAATTGAAGAAGCTCCTCAATCAATATGCTTCGTAAGATCTGGATGTGCGGATTCTCTACTTCGCATGCACGCCAAACTTTATAGAAGAGAGGGATGAACATCTTATTCAGAGAAGAAGGAGAAGAATCCTTGAGATTTGATCTCAAGACCCTTGAAATAGTCCACACGTCACCACAAAGGAAGGGAGGATGTCAAGAGGAGAGAGACGCCCAAGGAGAGGTGATGCCCAAAGAGAGGGGACGCCCAAGCCTTGCGATGCCGAGATTGAATGGTTGATTCTTTTCTCCTTCTCCACACCCCTTCTTAAATAGACAAGAGATCTTAGATCAAATCAAACATCTTCTTGTATTAGGAAAAAGACTCTTCATATTTGAATCAAATTCAAACTTCCTAAAGTATAAGGATTCCTAAACCAAGTAGGAGAGGCACTAACTTGCACCTCCCTTTATTGTGCTGCACGTCCAAGGAGATGGGGCTGTTTCTAGCCTCTTTCCAACCATCTTGGTGGGCCATAAAGGAGAGAGAAACTCTAGAAAAGATGGTTAATATATCAAATCAGATTTGATTCAGATTTAGATCAATTTGAATTTAATTCAAATCTGATTCGAATCAATTTTGAAAAAACTATTAATCTTAATCCAATTAGGATCTTATTCAAGTCCAACTTGAAAAATTAACTTAATCAAATCTTAATAAAATTAAATCTAATTAAATTAGATCTGATCTAAATTAATTAAAAGTCAAATCGAATCTCTCATAATCACTTGGATTATTGATTTGATTTCATTCATCTCTAGAATCAAACCCGCACTTCATGCACAGTGCTAGTCGAACATAGTTAGTATTTAATTCTATATGATCTATAACTTAATTCTTAATTAAACTAATCTACATGTTCAATCTAGTCTCATACTTTTAAATTAAATACATAAATATTTGATCAATTCTTTTCTATATTGTTTGACTTTTGTACGTGACTCCATAGATTCGAACATTAAGTCGATAGCATAAGAACTTCTTCTTATACTAATCGAAGCAACCATCTAGTAATGATATCCGACGTCCAGGTAGATCGAATAATTATAAAGTAATATTCAAGAACCTCGACATATGGTTACTATATAATTCATCATCTTGATCCTAATACTCAAGGTGATCTAGGATTTAACTGTAAATCTTAAAATAGTCATCTACATCATATTGTAACCTTTCAAATCCATCATATGGATTATTCTGATCAAGATTTTGCTAAATTAAAATATAGTGATACATTAACTCTTATAATTAGGAAGGATCAATTCCATCTTGATCCATATACAAACTTTATAAATACTTGATCGTACCCAGTAGCCTTCTATCACTATATTAGAAATGCAGGTGGTCTGGTACCATAGCACAATGAGTTGCTTATAAGTTACTATGGTGATCTCAAGTCTGAGGGATACTTTATCCAAATATTTTGTGAGCCGCTCTTGACAGTAGAGTACTCAATAGGTGAGTCACTTATTCAGTGACGATGTACTTCTACATCTCATCTATATGCCATATCAATATCTCTATACTCTTTGATTATGAGGATAATTAATCTATATGGCACACAATAATCTATACTTGATAAATATCATCATCCTATTAATGACGTATCATTTGGTTGCAAATATATTTTAGAATTATTTGATAACTCCTCCTTTATTGATCATAATATAGTTCTAAGAACTTCATCATAACACAAGAGTTCTAATAATAAAGATGTATATATTGTGATGAAAAAACTAAAATTATTTTTATTCATTGATCAATAATTCATATACAAAATTTAATTATTTACAATAAGCTAATTATCTTTAGGATATAATTTCTAACATCATTTTAGTGCCAAGAAACTTCCTGTGACCATATTCAAGAGGTTTGGTAGAGATTTTGCTTGAAAAAAAAAATTTGAGCATAAGGGAGGGTGACAAGAGCTGTCACATCCTTTGAATATGGAATTCAAAAAATGAAGTTAAATGAGACACATCCTTCAGAAATAGAGTTCGGAAAGAAGAGACATGACCGTTGTTTCTCTTCTGAGGTGGCGGCGACACCTTCTCTACGGCTGATGATTAGGATGTTGGAATCCAAAAATTTCATAAGCTGCATTTGGCCATCAGGCTCTTCATCATCTTTGTAACAGAGACTTTATTTCTTTGTTTTCTTATTTTTTCTTCTTTGATTTTGTCATTATTTGCTTTGTATATATATCCCAATTCTATTATGATTGAATAAATGTGTGGTGTTTGATTTCTTTTTCATTCAAAGAAAGAGAATCGAAGCTTCATTAGCCTGAGGGTTCCTTGCTCTTCTTCCTCTATATTTCCCACGGGGAACTTAGCTCCACTACCAGGTATTGAGGGTTTCATATCCAACTAAATAAATAAGACACGAGGGGTTTCAAATATCATCATGAAAATGGAGAAACTGAGGGTCTAAGGATCATCATCTGCATATAATCATGCAACAACATATAGCTTAATGAAGCTCACAAAATCTATTATTTATTCAGTCCAAAAATAGTAGAAATCTTCTTCTCGATTTTACCAGAATCAGAAGAGAAGCTTAATCCATTGTTAGCTCCATCCTAAAGTTCTGCACCTAGAGCCTCTCATCAGAGGGAGCTCCACATCACAAAAGGATAAAAAACAAAAGATAAAAAAAGTTAAAAACTTTAACAATAAAAAAGGGATGGATCTCAACTCTTTTTCTCTAATTAAGCCTCATCAACTACAAAGCAGAACTCAAGGCAAAATAAAATAAAAAAAGAGATAGATCTCAACTCTTCATTTGGAAATCCTTCTCCATGGTTTTGGCAGGATTATAAAAAGGGCGAGAGGAAAGAGAGAATCGCCAATAACATAACAATAAATCCTCCTAACTTACTGATGACCCACTTTATCATCAAATAACAAAAGAAAAAAGGAGAAAGAAATAGAGAACAAGGAGGATCTATACTTAAGAAGAAGAAGAAGAATCATCCAATGGAGCAGTGGATCCCTCACTTCTTATTGGACAAATCTCAGCGATCAGAAAGTAAAAGAAATAGGGAGGAGTCACATGATAGCTACATGATCTCCTCCGTTCCCGCCAAAGAAACTAATCCTTCTTCTAATCGAGGAAGAAAGGATATTTATAGAATATAGTGCCTGAGGTTATATTACGTGACAATCACATGTTAGCAAATCCAAATGGAGATGAACAACAGGATGCATTGTAATGGAAACTTAAGTTTTGGAGTCTAATTGAAAAAAATAGAACTAATTTGGGATATAAGTGCTAATCGTGAAAAGTTGAAGAGATGTCGCTGTAATTTATTTTTTTATTAACTTTGAAAACTCTTCAAAAATGAGAAGCAATAAAGGCTAGGCCCATCCAGCTACCTATGGATCCCAAATCAATTCTCTTGGTGGTTCCAAGGATGAAAGAGAATCGTATGAAAACCATTCCCAACCTTCAAAATTTTTTCTCTGGAATATGTAGAATATGTAGTTGTAGACAATGGATCGATATTTGCTGGTGGTCAACAATGGCCCTAGTAATTCATTTGACCACCAATTACAAAGACAGGTTAAAATAGTCACAAATTGAGTTTGCGATGCTTAATCCATGTGTCACTATTTGATGTCTATACGAGAATAGGTTCACCTGTGCAAATGTATATATGCATGAACATGCAGAGACATGCACTCACACTTACACACATGCACATTCAAGCTTAATCGATTTGGAAGGGGCCGAAGGGTTTAAGGCATGGATTGCTAATGTTAAACTTGTCGTGGTTTCTGCTTTTAAGAGAATTTGTTTGTGTTGCAGCCAATCTCCTGTCGCCTATCATCGGTGAAGAGGACCTACAAAATAAAATTCTCACTGATCGAAATTATGTCCGGCGGGGACTTTCCGATGCTTAAATCAAAAAGGAGGTTGATAAACAGTAGATAAAGAGTATTTTGAGCAGCAGAGTCTCAACCAAGAATTATCTTATCCGTACTATTCATTTACCTTTCTTTTATAGATGATTCTGATATAACCATCGAGTACGTGGTCTCACTTTTTATGGCACTAAATTATCAGACCATAATTATGGAGTTAGTGGGTTGTTTATTTTTACTAATGATCGTGACACGTAGTTGATAACCATTCCTAACAGTTAAAGTGTGTTGAGAAGATAAGCTGACTATATGTCGGTAATAGTGATAAGTTGGTAGTTCTGAAGATTTGAACGAGCATCGATTGATAACTCTGATATATTGATGATCTTCAATCGATGGTTAATTGAGTTGTCTATCATTGGTTGATAATAGCTGACTATCGATCGGTCAACTGATTGTGAGTCGACATAATATGTTCATTTGGCTGACGTAGGATTAGAGTTGGGGGTTGGTTGTATTGTTCCAACAGTTGCCCCCACTCCCAAGTTCAAGGTGGTCCGATGTGTATATTATCACATGGTCTATCATGTTGGACGAAAGGAGTTATCACATATTGCTTTGAGCTCCGACTCCACTGTTGGACTTTATGAGTTTTTGGAATACGAGAGATCTCTGACTGTTTTATTATTTTGATAGCTGTGAAATCATCATTTGAGCCATTGTTTCAAAAAGATATTCGATGCTGGACGATTTGATTTTGATTAATAGATTTTGGCTATGTGTCCAAATATTATTGGATCAGAGCTGTTCACACGGATAACGATGAGATGGCACGATCAAGAGCAGGTGCATCGAACTGTCCGACTAATAGTCGGTCTGGATGTTGCCACGTGTGGTCATCTGATTAAATTCAGATTTGACTGATTTCATCCAGACCGTTGAGGGGTCCTATATATACGAAGTCACTTTCAGTCAGACTTTTACTCTGTATTTGCCATCATTCTCTGCTACAGAAGGTTCTGCCAGAAGGCTGCCCCAGCATTTATCTTCAGGTCGAGCTCCCTTGTTCTTCTCCTTGGGTTTCTCTCCCCTTAGGGTTTTTAGGGATTTCTTCTTCTTTTTCTTTTTATAGTTTTCCATCTCTTATGGCTAGGGCTTCTTCCTCTCATGATAGTCGGTCGGAGTATCCGATCGATGAATCTCCTTCGGGTTCAGAGATGAAAGTTTCTTCCTTATCCGGATTCAATATTGAACAGCCCCGAAAGCAGTATCGTATCCCAGAGCGGTATCAGCTCTTTGCTTCTGGCACGAACGGTCGGGTTAATTCTCCTCCTCCAGACCCGATTGCCTTTTATGTCGAAGACCTTTGAACTGGTCTTCAATTTTTGATTTCAGAGTTTATCCATAATTTTTTCAACTACTATGGTCTCTATCTCGCTCAGCTGGCTTCGAACTTGATCCGACTGATTATCAGTTTTGCTTTGCTATGTTGGCTCATACCAACTGAGCATCATCGTTCTCTTTTTCAACCTTTCTTCATCCTCATCCAACGGTCAAGGATTGGTGGTTCTTCAATCTAAGAATAGATCTTTCTCACTGAGCTTTCATCATCCATTCATGGATGGAAGAATCAAAATTTTTTTTTTATTTCATCATCTTCTTTTTAGGGCTTCCCTTCATGCTGGAGTGATCCGAGGACTGACTTCAACAAGAACAGTCGGATGGAGGTCGATGATCGAAAAGACTTCCTCTGATTAAAGGATATGGCGGTTCCACTGTAGAGAGAGCTGATGACCGAACAAGCTCTCTACGATGCCGGTCTTAGTTCGGTCACCTCCTTAGGTACAACATAGTTGATCACTTTTATTTTTATTTTTATTTGTTTTTGAACTGTACTGATTTTTTTTATTCTGATTGCAGCTATACAGTTGAGGGCAAGAGTGTCGGCTGTTGATATTCGTCAGCACATTGCCAAAAAGAGGACAGCATTTGAAGCTGGACCCTCCTGACTATCGAAGAAGAGTCAAGTAATTACTTCACTTGCTCCAATGAGGAGGTCTGACATTCCATCGAAATTGGTTCCTGAGCTAGTTTTGGCATTGTTGGTCCCGACAACGCTTCCTTAAGTATTGTCCACTGAAGAAGGGGTGGCAGGAGAAGACGGAGCTGCTGTAGCACCATCGATAGCTTCATCAACAGATGTTCAGGCCGAAGCGAAAGTCACGATCGAGCCAGAAAAATCCACAACTACACTGGTTGTTCGTCCAGCTGAACGTTCTCGGGTGAAGTCAAGTTTTGATTTTTCTACGTTCTCAAGCACGAGACTGTCGACTGGAGATCGGAGAAAGGCACCAGCAGATGATGGATCATCAGCAGGCCACTCTGTTCTCCTTGATATTAGAATTTTCGAGGGTGAGTCAGCCTCGACCAATCTAGCATTGACCAAGCAGCTCATCCAAGCTACTTTTCTCCCCACTGATCAAAAGAACAGGAAGAACAGGATGGTTCTCGAGATGTTTTTATCCTTTTACCTGATGGTACTAGAGATAAGTTTTTCATTACTTTTTTTTGATCTGATCTGACTTATCTTTTATTTTCAGTGGGCACACAATATGCATGACCTGAAGGTCGGCTATCGAAAGATTGTCGGCTTCCGTCGGTCTTGGATGGACAAAGTGGCGATCGCCAATATTGAGAAGATGGCTGTCCTTGAACAACTTCAGATGACGATTGAGCGGGAGGCAAAGCTTCACGAAGAAATCTCTCATTTGACCATTGATCTATAATTTTTTGGAGCCGACCTTGAGTCGGCTCATCAAAGCATCTCATCCCTCGAGTCGTAGATCCGGAGCAAAAAGTACTCCATCCCTCGGCTTCGAAAAGAGAGGGATGGGTGCATTGATGAACTTGAAGCTGAACGTGGAAGGTATCGGGCTACCTTGGAAAGGTTGGCACTGGCTGATGCTGAGTCGGTCTCCACAAAAGCTGATGCAGAGTTGGTGAAAGCCGAAGCTGAGTCGGTAAGAGAAGCTCTGAACCAAGCCATTAAGAATTTCAAAAATTCAAAAGAGTTCAAGAAAGTGATCCTCGAAGGTGGGTTTGCCTCTTACTACGTCGGATACGAGGACGATCGAGATATGATCGAAAAGTTATATCTAGATCTGGACTTGACCAGCATCATCCCTCCTACCCTGGAAAATGGAGCTGTTGAAGAAGGGGTCGTGCCGACTGAAAATGGAGCACCGACTGCACCAGGAGATATTCCAGTCGTCGAAGCTTCATCGGAGCAAGGAGACGAAGATGACTGGTGATCGGTATGACATTTTTACTTTTTTTTTTATAATCAAAAATTTTTGTAATCGAACTTCGATCCAATTTTATAATTCTTTTCAATGAATGAATTTTTTTTTTTAAGTACACATTCTTTCTTCCCTTGTGTATCTGTAATGTCGTAGAATTATCATTTGACTTTCAAATATCGATTGGCAAAATGAATGTTTAGTGGTAATCATAGGATTTATCCGTTAGTCGAATATCTGTTGACATACTTTTTACGTATTAGGATAAATGGTAATAAGCTGAATATATTTTGACCGACTGTAGTCGGATTAGTATGTCTAATTATTTGATAATCGAGGATAAGCCAAATATTTTTCGATCGATCACAGTCAAGTTGATATAATTTTAATCCGACCTGGATCGTATTGACATAATGTTCTGCTTAGTTAAGACTAAGTCCATAAATAGTCATTCGACTGCAGTCGGCTTTTGCAGTGGAAAGCCAAAATATAGTCGATACTGAGATACAGTCAGTATGTCGGTTTCTATAGTAAAAATGGAGATATAGTTGATGTATCAATTTTTCAGTGAAAAATCAAAATATAGTTGATAGGAATTGACCATCTATCTATCGGTCTATTACCACTTTGTAGTTGATCGAAATTTTTATGATTCTAAAATTCAATGTTTCATTTCGAATAGTGTACACATGGATAATTTTTTTGATAATACATCTTTAAGTTGTTAGCATTTCATGTTCTAGGAATAGCTACTCTCTCAAGGATTTTCAGTCGATATGCATCCGATCGAAGTGTCTCCATTATTCTATAGATCTTTTTCAGTTCAGAGATAACTTTTCTTGGTCCAAAAATTTAGAGACTTCTATTTTTCTTAGGATTAGATCTCCTGAATGAAAAATCTTTGACTTAACTTTTGCATTATAGTACCAGACTACTCTTCGTCGATAAGCTGCCATCTGAATTTGAACTTGTTGTCGGACTTCTGAAAGTAAATCTAGATCGACTTTTTGATACTCTGAATTGCTCGGCTCACTGTATTGATCTACCTTTGTAAATGGTAATCCGATCTCAAGTGAGATCATTGCTTCTACTCTATAGGCTAGATTAAATGATGATTTTTCCGTTGGTATATGAGGAGTTGTCCGATATATCCATAAGATCGGATACAGTTCTTCTATCCAGAGGTCTTTGACTTCATTCAGTTTAGTTTTAAGATCGTGCAAAATTATTTGATTTGTTACCTTCATCTCTCTCTTGGATTGTGGATGACCGACTGAAGTGAGTTTGTGCGCAATGTAAAATTTTGCATAGAACTTTTTGAAGTTTTAATTTTTAAATTATCGACTATTATCAGTGATGATGGTGTGTGGTAGATCGAATCTACATATGATTGATTTCTGAATGAAGTCTTCTATCTTACTCTTAGTGATTTATGCTAGAAGTTCAATTTTCATCCACTTGGTGAAGTAATCGATGGCGATCACTATGAATTTTCTCTGACTAGATGTCGGAGGAAAAAGATCAAGTATGTCAATTTTTCATTGTGTGAAGAGTCATGGTGCAATAATTGATGTCAACTGACTGGCCGATTGGTGTTGTATATTTACATATTTCTAATATGGTTCACACCTTCGGATGAATTCAGCTGCATCTTTTTTCATGGTGGGCTAGTAATATCCTTATCGTAAGACCTTATCAGCCAAAGATTTATCCCTCAAGTGATTTTCACAAGTCCCTTCATGAACTTCTCTGAGTGCGTAGTCGGCATCTGTCGGTCCCAAACACTTTAATAAGGGAAGAGAGAATGACCTCTTATAAAGCTGTCCGTTCATCAAGATATTTTGTGAGGCCATCCATCGGAATTATTTGGCTTTTAGAGGATCTGCAGGTAGAGTTTCATCAATTACATACTGGATGATCGGGTCCATCTAGCTTGGTTCATCAGTGATTTATAGTACTTCTTCGACTTTATCAATACTCAACTGTTCAAGGTATTCGATGAATGTTCGATCCAACGAGTTAAAAGAAGAAGTACTTGTAAGTCGAGAAAGTATGTCGGCTTGAGCATTTTTTATTCTTGGGATGTAAAAGATCTCAAAATATTTTAGAGTTGAAGTAAGATCTTTCACATTCTGAAGATACTTCATTATAATAGGGTCTCGAACTTCAAATTTGCTCTTAACCTGTCCAGCAATTAGTTGAGAGTCGGTGAAGATCTTCAGACTGTCAATGTCAAGCTCTTTGACAATCCTTAAGCCGGCTAGGAGTGCTTTATATTCGGCCTGATTATTTGAAGCTTTAAAATTAAACCGAAGAACATATTCAGTTATAACTCCTTCAGAATTAGTAAGGATGAGACCAGCTCCACTGTCTTGTGCGTTAGATGCTCCGTCAATATGTAGCACCCACACTGATAATAAGTCAGACTTCTTAGAAGTAGCAATTTGCTTTACTTTGTCTTCAGATTCATCCTCTGGATTATTGTCTAGTATTGTACATTCGGCGATGAAGTTAGCCAAAACTTACACCTTTATTGATGGATGTGGACGATATTGAATATCAAATTCATTGAGTTTTATAGCCCACTTTACCATTCAATCCGATGTGTCAGGTCAGTGTAATATTACCTTCAATGGCTGATCTGTCAAGACTACAATAGGGTATGTCTGGAAGTACAGACGAAGTCGTTGTGATGATATGATTAGAGCATAGATCATTTTTTTTACTTTTAAATATCTCACTTCGGTATTGTGAAGTATTTTGCTAGTGTGGTAGTCGGTCGTTGAATTTGATTTTCTCTCTCTTAGATGAGTACCGAACTAACCGCTTTCACTGAAGTTGTCAAGTAGAGATACAGAGTTTCTCCCACCTTCGATTTTGTAAGTAATGGTGGAGATGCAAGGTATCTTTTCAGATCTTCGAAGGACTGTCGGCACTCATCCGGTCATGAGAAGTCTTTTACTTGCTTTAAGGTTTTGAAGAAAGATAAGCATCTTTCTATCAATCTTGAAATGAATCGACTGAGTGCGGTGATTCTTCTATTAAGTTGTTGTATCTCTTTTTTGAAACTAGGATGCTTCATGTTGATGATAGCCTTTATTTTCTCAGGATTGATCTCGATTCCGCATTATGACACAAAAAATCTAAAGAACTTCTCAGAAGTTACTCTGAATGTACACTTAGTTGAATTCAACTTCATCTGATGTCGTCGAAGTATGCTGAAGGTTTTCTTCAGGTTTCGAACATGAACAGAAATTTGGAGGCTTTTTACCAGCATATCGTTCACATAAATTTTCATATTTCATCCAATTTGAGCCTTGAAGATTTTATTAACTAGCTGTTGATATGTAGCTTCGGCATTCTTTAAATCAAATGGCATTACTTTATAACAGTAGTGCCTTTGTCGGTTATGAAGGCTGTGTGCTCCTCATCTTCGTGTTCCATCTAGATCTGATTATATCTTGTGAAGATATCCATGAAACTCAGAAGTCAATATCCAAAAGTTACATCAACTAGTTGATCAATATTTAATAGAGAAAAATTATCCTTTGGATAAGCTTCATTTAGGTTTGTATAGTCGATGCAGATTCTTCACTTCTCATTGGCTTATCTTACCATCACAACATTGGCAAGTCAATCGAGATATGTAGTTTCTCTGATGAAGCCGGCTGCGAGGAGCTTGTTGACTTTTTCGTCGATGACCTTTTGCCTTTCAGGAGCAAAAGATCATTTTTTTTGTCTCACCGGCTTGACCTTTGGGTCACTATTTGATCGGTACATTATTATCTTCGATAAAATACCTGGCATATCGATTGTCGATCAAAAAAAAATATCGACATTTGCTCTCAGTAGATTTATTAGTTATTGTGACTTCAGAATAGACAGCTGCGATCCAATTTGTACTATTTTTTCAGGATCTTTCTCCTTTAGTGGGATGAAAACTAATTGTTCAGTTGGTTCATCCTTCTCTTCACTTTCTCTTTGATCTAATTTATCAACGGATAAAGAGTTTTTAGGTTGATTATTCTGTGTGGAGACTAGGAAGCAGCATCGAGCAAGTTGTTGGTCTCCACACATCTCTTCGATTCTATTTCTTATCAAAAATCAGACTAACAAATGATATGTTGAAACTATTGCTCTTAAGGCATTAAGTCTTGATCATCCGAGTTTTGAGTATGACATTATAAGCCAAAGGAACTCAGACAATCATGAATGTCAAGAGAACAATACTCTATTGTGGTTCAGTTCCTGCAGTTAATGGGAGAGTGATTTCTCCTTCCACAGCACAGCATCTCTAGTGAAATCAATCAATGACGTCGAGACTCTTCTGAGTCGATCAGTCGGTAGTCGCATTCGAAAAAAATCGAGTAAAATAAAATATCTGTTGAGCTTTCATTATCTATAAATTTTTTTTTATATCATAATTTGCTATCATTATTGAGACAACGACAGCATCATTATGGAGAGTTTGTATTCTCCGAATGTCTTCTTTCGAAAAAGTAATTATTTATCGAGTCATCGTTTCTTTATCAATTCTTCTTTGAAAGTTGCCTCCCAATTCTTCAGTCGTTCAGAGATCATGTTCATTACTCCTATCGTTGGTCGATTGTTTAGTGTCTCAATTTATGGTGAGGTTGTTGGTTGGTGAAAGTTTGAGTTGGGCAATCTCGTTGAAATTTTTCAAGATAGCCTCGTTGAATCAGGACCTCTATTTCATCCCTGAGCTGACTACACTGTTCGATATCATGACCGTGATCATGATGAAACTGATAGTACTTCTTCCTGTCATGGCTCCTCGGTGGTATTTTTATTGGTGGTGGGTGTCGTAGATACTCTTCTCCTTCGATTTCCATCAGGATCTATCCTCGAAGAGCAGAGAGAGAAGTGTAGGAGTCATACCTGCTATAGGTCAGTTTCGGACTCCATCGTCGAGGTGAAGCTCGCTTATTAGTAATTGACTGATTTGATTCGGCTGAAGCTCTACTCTTCTTCTATTTTTTCTTCTGATCTTTTTCTTCTGTTTGGTGTCGATCAGAAGCAGCTTCATCTGTACGAATATACTTATACGTACATTCTAGAAGTTCAACATAGGTCCGAGGGAGGATTCTATCTAGAGAGTATGTGAATCTAGATTTTCTCAGATCCCTCTTCATGGCCGATATAGCCATATCTTCATTAAGATCTCTGACCTCAAGTATGGCCGCATTGAAGCAAGCCACAAAGTCTCTCAATGTCTCTACCTCATCTTGCTTGATTGAGAAGAGACTGTCGGATGTCCGTGGCGGCTTTGGCTATTGCTGAAGTGGGTCATGAAAGAATGCTCAAGCTGCTCGAAAAAGTTAATGCTTTTCGACTGAAGTCCAGAATACCAAGCTCGAGTAGCCTTCCAAAGAGTGTCGGAAAGCTAATGCATAAGAGGACATCGATTGTCCCCTAGATTATCATGAGAGCCTTATAATTCTCCATTGTATGACTCCATCTACGGCATCTTGAATCGAGAGAGAATCGGCTTATCTAAGATGCGCTAAGAGAAAGGCTAGGCGGTGTGGAAGTCATAGTCGTTGGAAGACTTTCGACCTTCCATCTGAAGTCGGACAAGCTGATGATCAATCTCTTTGAATTTATGTTCATAGTCGTCAAGCCACCGTTGTTGAAAAAATCCAGGAGTACAACTCCCTGAAGAGCTCGAAGAGGGAGAAGCAAAAGGCATTTGTGGTCATTTTTCCTTCTTGATACTGTGTAGATGGGAAGGAAAGGAAGAATACCGCAAATGATGGGTGGCATGGTGAGAGTGCCAAAAATATGGTTGTTCGTCTCAATGGGAGTGTCGAGATGGTCGCAGCTTCAGAGATGAGGAGGGTGAGCACCGTAGAGGATGGCGGCTGTACCTGGATGGCACTGACTGAGCCACCGACTGCTCCACTGGTGGCTGCTACTGCTGCTGAATTTACCGCTACTGGAGGCTTTGAACCACCTTCGTCAAAACCTTCATTTGCTGTATGAGTGCAGCAATCTGCACATCTGTGGTAACCACTGGATGCGAAGAACTAGACTCTACCATTGGAGGTGGGGAAGAAACATCTTTTCGGTGGAAAGATTGTCTCGCCGATCTAGTCGAATGTTGAGCTCTGAATTTTAGTATGGTTGATTGTAGTTTGCCCTCCTTCCTAGCACGTCAATTTGTTGCGGTCAATCCCTTGTCGCTTGTCGTCAGTGAAGAGCATCTACAAAATAAAATCTTTACAGACTGGAATTGTGTTCGGTGGGGATCCTTTGATGTTTAAGTCAGAGAGGATGTTGATGAACAGCAGATAAAGAGTATTTTGAGCGGCAGAGTCTTAACCAAGAATTATCTTATTCATGCTGTTCATTTACTTCCCTTTTATAGATGATTTTGATGTAATTGTTGAGTACGTGGTCTTGCTTTTTATGATGCTAAATTATCGAACCATAATTATGGAGTTAGTGGGTTGATTATTTTCACTAATGACCGTGACACGTAGTCGATAACTATTCTTAATAGTTAAAGTATGTTGAGAAGATAGGTCGACTATATGTCGCTCATAGTGGTAAGTCGGTAGTCCTGAAGATCCGAATGAGCATCGGTCGGTAATTCTGATATGCCAATAGTCTTTGGTTGGAGGTTAATTGAGTTGTCTGTCATTTGTTGATAATAGCTGACTGTCGGTCAGTCAACTGATTATGAGTCGGTGTAATGTATTCATTCGACTGATGTAGAGTCGAAGTTGGGAGTTGACTATATTGTCCCAATAGTTTAAAATAATTCAAAGTATAATTTTAACAGTAAAACTCGGACCAACATATATACAACAACTTCAAGCTTGAACCAAATTATACCATATCCAAATGAATGTGAATCTTTCGCTAGTGGGTCTTGAAGCACCACCCAAGCATTTAACCACTACTTAACATGTCTTCCAATTCTACCCAAAAAAAAAAACATGTCTTCCAAAGTTGCTGATGAATGGGTGATTTAAATTAAATGAAAAAATATATTTATAAGAATTAGAAAAAAAATATTACAAAATTATAATAAAAAATTAGTCATAAGATCTTGCACGATGCACCGCAGATAGTGCCATGCACTCAACAATGCTGTTCGTTTTTCTATAAATATGCAGGATCTGAAAATATTATATTAGGATTTGATGTCTCGAGATTCAACCCATATTGAGCCCACAGCGAGGTTTGCGGTGAAAAATGGAGTCCAACGAGACTAAGATCACCCCAAACGGAGCTCGAATAGAGAAGATACGAGCTTTTGAAGTCGGTACGAGATCCGAGGTGGTGGAGGACCGTCAGCGGCCGGCGGCGGGCTGGCGGAGCGGCGGCGGCGCGCGGCCCAAGTGGGGCCAACGCGCGGGATGCGTGACCCAGGCACGCGGCCCAAGCGGGTAGGCGGCCCAGTCGGAAGCACGGCCCAGCCCGTGTGGGCCCACGCACGGGCCGACCCAGGCCCAGGCGCCTTGCTTGGCCTGTACCCCGATCCACGGTAGATCGGGCGGTCCACGGCTGGCGTGGGCATTTTCCATGCATTTCTCACGGTCCACGGCACTATTCTGTGGACCGATCACGATCGGACGGCCCAGAGAATTTTCGATGATGATCCAACGGTTTGGGACCTTAATTGGGTTTGATTAGGACTCTTAAACCTAATCTAATTGAGTTTTAGCCCTATAAAAGGGCCTAAACAGTGAAGAAAGAAGAGAGTGGTCTGATTTGCCAAAGGATGCACCGTACGGGGCCGTACGGAATCCGATAGAAGAGAGAGAGGCGGAAGCGCTAAGCGAGAAGGAGCCGGAGGCTCCTGGACAGCGAACACCGGTCGCTTCAAGGGTTTAGGGAGGTCTTCGAAGAGAGAGAGCTTTTGTGAGGGAAACTTCTAGTGAGAGAGAAATGGGTGTACGAGAGTTGAGGATGAGATCTCCTCTTGTAATTTTTTTTTCGTAGTGAAGTTTGAATGCCCTGTGGAGGCGAGTCCTTTTGTGGCTGATTCACGTATTTTGATTGTTTTATTTTATTTTGTTTCTTCTTTCTTCCTGCTGCATCGTGTGGTACTAAAAAGGTCTTGGGAGGTAGTGTCCTGGCCAGATATCCACCCAACAAGTGGTATCAGAGCAAGGCGATACAAAAATGCAGATTGCAGTAGTGGTGAGCAAGACTGAAGATGGAGAAGACAGGAACAATCAAGATGGAGATCAACAAGTTTGATGGTAAGAGCAATTTTTCGTTGTGGCAGGCAAGGGTGAAGGACGTGCTCATCCAACAGGGATTGATCGATGCTCTCTTGTGCGATGAGAAGCCGACTACTATGAAGGTGCGAGATTGGAAACGGCTACAGATGCAGGCGGTGAGCACCATCCGCATGTACCTGATGGATGAGGTGGTGATCCATGTGCTGAGCGAGACTTCTCCGACGGTACTATGGTCGAAGCTCGAAAAGTTGTACATGACAAAGTCTCTCACCAATACTCTTTTCCTCTGGAGGCAGTTCTACTAACTACGGATGGCTGAGGGACAGAGCGTGCAGGAGCATCTCAGCCACTTCTAGAAGATCCTCACCGACCTCCTCAGTGTTGGTGAGAATGTTGAGAAGAAGACCAGGGCACTGATTTTGTTGGCGTCGCTTTCTCCTTCGTACGAGTTCTTGGTGACTGCTCTTCTAGTGGGGAAGAGCACCATTAAAATGGACGAGGTCACCGCGGCGATACTCCAGAATGAGGTTCTCAGGAGGGAGAACCCAGTTTCGAGCTCAGGTGGCGGTAGCTTAGCTTTGGTGGCTTTTAGAAGAGCAGAAGGCGGTAGACGGAGCGACAGGAGATCACAATGAGGGTGGTCCAAGTCCAGGAGGGACTTGAGCAAAATCAGGTGTTACCGGTGTGAGGAGTTGGGGCATCTAGCCAGAGATTGCCCTCAACTCAAAAATCGGACGGTGGCTACTATAGCGACGGCCGACAGCGATTCAGATGGAGATGTCTTGAAGATATCTGACAAGGTATCTACTTCTTTCCAGCAGTGGATATTAGATTCTGCATGCTCCTATCATGTATGTTGCAGAGAGGAGCAGTTTGACTCTCTGAAAAATAGTGAGGGCACTGTATATCTGTCGGATAGATCGAGCTGTGCGATCAGAGGCATTGGGACGGTCAATTGAAGGACACATGACGGTACAGTGAGGAGATCGGGGGAGGTCCGATACATACCCAATTTCAGACGGAATCTTATCTCACTTAGTAGACTGGATTCGAGAGGCTACAGGATGGTAGCTGGTGGAGGAATCCTGAGGGTGCTACGTGGCGATAGGATTATGTTGGAGGGGAAGAAGGGGAGCAGAGGATATTATTACCTGGCAGAAAGTCCAGTGCGAGGTGGAGCTTCGGGAGCCAAGCAGAGCCCAGAGCGAGGTGGAGCTTCAGGAGGCGGATCGAGCACGAGACAGGAGACTCGGGAGGATGAGAGGCGACGTCGCAAGGTGAGATTCCTATTACCGCAGGATGATGCCCCGAGCAGATCTCAAGACAGGAGGAGCACAGCATACGATAGAGATGGGATCGAGCAGCTTGACTCGATTTTCATGTTTGTCTATCCATGATCAGCAGCGATTGCCCTAGGGCATGGGGGCGAGGAGATCCAGAAGCTCTCGAAGTTTGGAGAAGGTAGAATATCGAGTCAGGTGGTGATTGTTAGGATTTGATGCCTCAAGATTCAGCCCATATTGAGCCCACAATGAGGTTCGCGGCGAAAAACAAAGTCCAACGAGATTAAAATCATCCCAAACGGAGCTCGGATGGATAAGATACGAGCTTTTGAAGTCGGCATGAGATCCGAGGCGGTGGAGGACCGTCGGCGGCCGGCGGTGAGCCGGTGGAGCGGCGGCGGTGCGGGCCCAGGTGGGGCCAACGCGTGGGATGTGCGACCCAGGCGCGCAGCCCAGGGTGTGCGGGCGGCCCAGTCGGGGATGCGGCCTAGGCGGGTGCGTAGCCCAGCTCGTGCGCGGGCCCAGGCGCCTTGCCTGGGCCTATATGCCGGTCCACTGTGGACCGGGCAGTCCACGACTGGGCCTGTGGACTGCGTAGACAGTTCTCATGCGTTTCTCATGGTCCATGGCACTATTCCATGGACCGATCGCGATCGGACGGCTCAGGGAGTTTCCGATGATGATTCAACGGTTTGGGACCTTAATTGGGTTTGATTAGGACTCTTAAACCTAATCTAATTAATTTTTAGCCATATAAAAGTGCCTGAACAGTGAAGAAGGAAGAGAGTAGTCTGGTTTTGCCGGAGGATGCGCCGTACGGAGCCGTACGGAACTCAAGAATAGAGAGAGAGGCGGAAGCGTTGAGAGAGGAGCAGGAGGCTCCTGGACAGCGGACGTCGGTCACTTAGGGGTTCGGGGGGTCTTCCAAGAAAGAAAGCTTTTGTGAGAAAAACTTCTAGTGAGAGAGAAATTGGGTGTACGAGGATTGAGGATGAGATCTCTTCTTGTAAATTTTTTTTTTCATTGTGAAGTTTGCATGCCCCGTGGAGGCGAGCCTTTTTGTGGCTGATCCACGTATTTTGATTGTTTTATTTTGTTTCTTCTTTCTTCCTGCTGCATTGCGTGGTACTGAAAAGATCTTGAGAGGTGGTATCTTGACCAGATATCTATCCAATATATTGTAATGATTGTAATAGATTTCAGTGATCAATTGGATGACGCTTATGCGCAAAATGAATTTGATCAGCAAGCCATCGAGTAACCGTTATAGAATCATCCTCTAAATGTATCCTTGAATCTTTCACTAGTTGGTTTGAAGCAACTGCCGGCCACCAAGCAATTAACCACTGGTGAACAGTCGGTGGTAAAGAGAACCTTCCTTCCCTTGCTCGCCTCTTGGCGGAAAAACCGAGCTGCAAGCATCCAAAAAAACTCTCGCCTTGTAGACCTGCTTAACAATCCTTCAGACGTAGAAATCCGACAACTCGCTCAGGAGTCCGATGGCAATAGAGACATTGCCTAAAAACCTTCGCCGGCCTCCTCTCGATCCCTTTCAACAAAGCCATGGCTTGTCCGTTTCTGTATCTCTTCTTCAAACCATCCCTATATATTACCCAAGTTCCACGAACACAGCCCCAACACTCTAATCACCCACATCCATCCCAATGGAAAGCCTAAGCCTCTTCTTCCTCCACCTCTTCTTCTTCATTCTCTTCAGCCCTTATTCTGTAACTGCTCGCAACCATGTCAGAGTCAGCACCGTCGGCGCCGAGGCATCTGAACTACGAACCTATGTAGTCCATGTGCAGCCGTCATTGTCGACCGTGTTCGCCACCTCCACCGACCGGGAGACGTGGTACAACTCCTTTCTCCCGAAGACCCCCGCAAGAATGGTCCACATGTACACCAATGTGGCCAGCGGCTTCGCCGCGAGGCTCAGCGAGCATGAACTGGAGGACATGAAGAAGAAGCCCGGATTCCTCCACGCCTATCCCGACCGCCTCTATTCCCTTCAGACTACACATACGCCGGAATTCTTAGGCTTGCAGCTCAACAGCGGGTTCTGGAATGATGCCAACTATGGCAAGGGGGTGATAGTCGGAATGCTTGACACCGGAATCTTCCCCGACCACCCTTCTTTTAGTGGTGATGGGATGCCACCGCCACCCGCCAAATGGAAAGGGCGGTGCGACTTCAATGCCAGCCTTTGCAACAACAAGCTCATCGGTGCGAGGACATTCATCAGCGGCGCGATGGCAATGAAAGGAAGAGGTGTCGCAGCGGCACCTCCGGTTGACGACGTGGGGCATGGAACCCACACTGCGAGCACAGCGGCGGGAGCACGAGTGGCGGGTGCTAATGTTCTAGGAAATGCTAAGGGCACCGCCGCCGGGATGGCGCCTCTTGCCCACCTCGCCATCTACAAGGTGTGCTCTGAGTTCGGCTGTGCTGACTCCGACATATTGGCTGCAATGGACGCAGCAGTCGCTGATGGAGTCGACGTGCTGTCGCTCTCCATCGGAGGAGACTCCGTTCCATTTTACCAAGATTCGATCGCAATTGGTGGTTTTGGGGCCATCAAGAATGGGGTATTCGTGAGCTGTGCTGCCGGTAACTCCGGCCCGAATGTGAGCAGTCTCTCGAATGAGGCCCCATGGCTCCTCACGGTGGCCGCAAGCACCATGGACAGGAACATAAGGGTGACGGTGAAGCTCGGCAATGGCCTAGAATTCAATGGCGAGTCGCTCTACCAGCCAGAGTGGTACAACCCGACCTTCTATCCTCTAGTTTATGCCGGTGCCGGCCCAAAGCCTGATGCCATCTTCTGTGGCAACGGCTCCTTGGATGGCCTGGACGTAAAGGGTAAGATAGTGCTTTGCGACCGCGGTGGCGACATCGCCAGGATCGACAAGGGCGTAACCGTGCAGGGTGCGGGCGGTGTCGGCTTGATTCTGACAAACGGACGTCTCGACGGATACAGTACCCTTGCAGATCCTCACGTCCTGCCGGCGTCCCACATCGGTTACTCCGATGGAGTGAAGATCAAATCCTACATCAGCGCTTCGTCGAACCCGACTGTGTCCTTCATTTTCAAGGGCACCATTCTCGGGACATCGCCGGCTCCGGCGATCACATCATTCTCGTCCAGAGGACCGAGTCTGGCCAGCCCAGGCATTCTGAAGCCGGACATCACTGGTCCAGGCGTGAGTGTTCTGGCTGCATGGCCTTTTGATGTCGGGCCTTCGACCGTAAACAGCACCGGTCCGACCTTCAACATAATATCCGGCACCTCCATGTCCACTCCTCATCTCAGTGGCATAGCGGCGCTGCTCAAGGCCGTACATCCGGATTGGCCCCCGGCTGCAATCAAATCGGCGATCATGACGACGGCCGACATACTGGATCGTAGTGGGGAGCCGATTGTAAACGAGCAATACCTCCCAGCTAACCTCTTTGCCGTGGGTGCTGGCCATGTCAACCCGGTTAAGGCTAATGACCCGGGGCTAGTCTATGACCTTAGTGCGGATGACTATATTCCGTACCTCTGTGGCTTGGGCTACACGAGCACGCAAGTGACCGCAATTGTTCGCCGGTCGGTCAATTGTTTGGTGGTCAAGAATATCACTGAAGCTGAGCTCAATTACCCATCGATCTCGGTGTCGCTTGGTGCTGCCACGACGTTTATCACCGTGGAACGGACTGTGAAGAATGTTGGGGAGGCAATGTCGGAGTACTTGGTAGAGGTTGATACTCCTTATGGAGTGGAAGTGAGTGTCAGTCCGGTAAAGCTCCAGTTCTCGGAGGTGAACCAGGAGATGAAATTTTATGTGACCTTATCAGCGAGCAGCAGCCGTGGCGGTGCGAGGTTTTCGCAGGGCTACCTGAATTGGGTCTCGGAGAAGCGGATGGTGAGGAGTCCGATCTCTGTCACCTTCAGTAACTAGGGCACGCTGTTCACGGGGAAGTTCCAATGAGAGAACGGATCCCCCGCGGTGCGCGCACGACAACGCAGTGTGCTGTGTACCTTTGGATGCCGTCGCGGACGAGCAGTTGTGACGCTCGCGTCTGTTGGTTTTGTTTTACATTATCATGCAGTTATGCACGGGCATAATGGATGACATGCCTTTGAACAAACAAATTTTGAGGTGTGAGTCAAGTGGTTGACGTGTTTGCTTGTGGGGGATTTGGAAGGGAAAAGAAAAGAAAAGAAAAGAAAAGAAAAAAAAGAGAACCACTCTATTTTGGTACTTCCGATTAAAATTAATCTATTTTTTTTTATAAAAATGATATGTTTTACCGCATCATTTATCTTTAGATTTAAATTAGAAATTCAGATGCTGAGCTCAGTTGGGGAGGCATAGAAGGCAATTCGGATGCAATTTTGGATGATGTTGCTATAAGCCTTCGATTTGATATACGTCGATCATCCACTGATGTGAAGCTTAAATTCGGATGGAGGGCGTCTTCACCTTCACGAACCTACAATAAAAATTATACTTACCAGAAGTACTGCTACAAGAAATCTGATTTCTTGCGATGAAATTTTTTCATCTTCAAAGATAAAATTTTTATCGCTAAAACTGTAATAACACAGAATTAAAAAAAAAAAATTCAGAGGAGGAGGAAGACTCCTAGCCGGAGTCTTCTTCCTTCTCGTTTCCGGCAAAATCGGACTCAAAGAGTCCGGCTAGGGTAGGAAACCTCCACTATAAAGATCCCCCGTCCTCTCTTAGGAATTTACAACAAAATTTTGAAGTAAATCGAGGGATTTGAGAGATTTTTCTCAAGATATACCGTGGTGGTTGATCGAAAAAAAAAAGGGTCACCGGAGCTGTTTTTGGCCGTCGGAACAAGGTATGTTCCTTCTTCCTCCCTTTCGATTTAGTCTCTCCAGCCATGGGGTGCTTGGAAGCCGGCGAGGTGCCGGTTCGGGCTTAAACAGGGACACCCCTGTTTACGTTTTATTTTTTTTTCTCCCCGTGTGCCGCCGGCAACAGCCACCGCTGGGGCTGTCACCGGGGCTGTGGATGCATCGCCGTCGACTGCTGTCGGAGGGTGGCCGGAGTCGGCCCTCCTTGGCCGCTTGAGGGTGAGAGGAGATGGAGGGGCACGATGCCCTGTTTTGCCCTAAAGGAAACCACGGGAAAAGAAGAAGGAAGAAGAAGAAGAAAAGAAAAGAAAAGAAAAAAGGAAAAAGAAAAAGAAAAGAAAAAGGAAAAAGAAAAAAATAAAAAAAAAGGAAAAAGAGAAAGAGAAAAATAAAAATAAAATAAAATAAAAAAAAAGAAGAAGAAAAAAATTTTTCTCTCTCTTCTCTCTACCTTCTCTCTCTATTTTCTCTCTCTAGATTCTCTCTCTATTTTCTCTCTCTAGATCTTTCTCTCTTTTTGTGGATTTTATCTCTCTAGAATCTTTCTACTCTCTCTCTGATTATATCACAGACCCTAGGATATATTTGAATTAAAAATATGATGAATTAGATTGCTCCAAAATTCGTGCAGTAGATCTGATCCCAGTTCGATACTATTCGAAATTTGTAACACTTGATTCATATTGAGTCACCCTGATAGGACCTCTGATGATCTCGATCATGACTGCCTCATCGGAAGGATACGAAGATTTCTCTCTCCACTTTCTCTCTCTAGAATTTTCTCTCTCTTCATGGATTTTCTCTCTCTAGAAGTCTTATGGATCAGTGGAGGATCCAGATACTTAGATAAATCTTAATTTTGATTAATCCTAAGAGAGGTCCTCGATTTGCGTTATTAAGATCGATTATCGGTAATTTTTTCTATATATGATTTTTATATTTGATCAGGGTTATGAAGAGATGATTGTCTGCATATGATATCGAGTAGAATATTTTGTTAAAAAAATTCATAAGTCAAAAAAAAGAACATTGATTTCTATGCTTGGATCAGTCACCGGTAAAGGTAAGAATCCCTGTACATGATTACTATTATATATATGCTATTTTACTGTTGGTCTTGCATCGTTGGTTTTGCATCGTCGGATTTGAGATCGATGAATTTATTATACCTGAGATACTGTTATTTGATTTTGAGCATGAGTATATTATGTCAATATATATGTATCAGAGATTGGTGGCATGATTATATGGATATGATATATCTGAATTGATCATAATGCAAGTCGGAATTGATTTGATGAAATCAACACAAAATGATTAAATGAAAAGAAAGAGATGTATGGTATGGACTAGCCTTGTTATATGGAACAGCCCGCCAGGAGCTTATGCCTGGGACAGCCCCCACTGGCTTACAGGTGGATCAGCCGGCCAGGAGCTCATACCTGGGACAGCCCGCCAGGAGCTTATGCCTGAGACAGCCTCTCACGGGCTTTGGTACGTGGGATAGCCGGCTAGGAGCTCATCCTGGGACAGTCTTGAAAGACTTTTTAAGTGGATTCGATCCGGATGATGACTGAGGTATAGACTTGGATAGTCCAGAATCAGAAGAAAACTGTTAAAAATCATGTGATTATGAAAGGAGAAATGAAAGATAAGACATGAAACAATTGTTGAACAAAAGTGTTTCACCTGTTAATATATGATGATGCATCTATTTTAACAAGACAGAAAATTTATGAATGTTTGCATTATTTTGGACATTGAACATGAGATTTTATATTTTATTGCTTATCCTTATTTCAGACTATATTACTGTATCAGTGTGATATGGGAATTCTTACTGGGCTGTAAAGCTCACACCTCTTCATCTTTCTTTTCTTCTTCAGAGTTACAGGACGTTCATGATTGGTTATGGCTTAGATTTATGGGTGAGCAGATGGATAGATAATGTGTCATAGTACCTGATCAGAGGATTGAAAAAAACTAATTTGTAATTATGCAAGATTTTACGAATTATTGTTGAAATTAATTGTTATGGATGTTAAGATTGTAATGATTTATTTTGGCCTTGCATATTCTTTAGGGCTTGCTCTAAGGAGTGTGCGGCCATCACGTATCCGATCCGGTTGTTGGGTGCGTGGCGTGACAAAAACTATTAGTGACAAAATTTTCGTTGCTAAAAATTTGTAGAGAAAGCCTCGTAGCAAAAAGTCTTAGCGATGAAAAAATTTTATTTTATCATAATTTTTACGACGAAAAAAATTTCATTGCTAAAAGAAAAATAAAAAAAAATTTACGATAAAAAAAATATTTTTTGCAATGAAATTTTTTTTCATCATAATTTTAGTGACGAAATAAAAAATTTCGTTGCAATATGTAGTAAAAATTTGAATATTTTAAGATCATCAAAATTTTTTAATTATTTTTACGATGAAATTAATATTTCATCGTTAAATTAAATTATAAATGAAATAATTTTTTTTTTATTTTTTTATCATGAAAGTACCTGTTTAAATATAAATTTTTATTAGATTAAATATATTTTACATAAAAATATATGAACACAATAAAAATATTCAAATTCCAAATAGTAATTTCAAATAGTAATAAGTTTCATAGCCATCATTGTCCTATACAAAAATATGAGTTCATACACCATTTAAAATTTAAAAAAATTACAAACTATATATCATCAGAGTCGTGGGCCTCGTTCCCTCCTCCAGGCATCGATCCCTAGCCCAATGTATGTCGCGATGGCTGTGCAGAAGTAGCATCATGCGGCTGTAGAGGTGCTAACTCGGAGGCATCGATATCGAGCCATCCCACCATCGCAGTCACTATCCTCTCGAGTATCTGACTACGATTCATTCTGTATTATTTCATCGATGTCCTAACTAGCTTTGGCACCGAGGCATCATCAGACTGATCGGATAACGAACTATGAGATTTTTTTGATCGCATGCTATGCCCAGATCCTAGCTGCCGCCCGAGGATGGCATCTAGGATCGCATCATCTGTCATCGAACAAACCGACTACGATCCAGCATCGCTGTTAGATCCAACCTTTCTCGTCGCCTGCTCTCTCAATTATAATATTTTTTCTTTCACAATCGATCAAATAACACCATAAATTTATTTTAAAATCTTTAAAAGCATTCAAAATATAGTACCATACTTACATGACGCTGCCTCGCCTCCTCATTCACAAACTCGTCACTCTTATTTTGATAGAATTTACTATAGGTGTCGACCCAGATAGTCCCTATTCAAATAAAAGAAAAGAAGAAAAAAGATATCAAAGTAATTTAAATATTCAATAAAAACTTGTAGAGTGCAATTGCAAATATAGTTACGTACCATCTTCTTCATTTTCTGTGCAAAAAAGGCACTTCCTTGCATGTGAGTAGAATCAATCTTACTTTTATTCACCTTATTCGCCTCTGGTCATCGCTAAAAAATACATACAATTATAACCAATAAAAGACATAACAATATCAAAATAACTTGAAATACTAAACATACCTGAAATGCCTCACTCCCAAAATGCTCGCATGACCACCGCCAGTCGTCACTAGACCCAGCCCAATTTCTATAAGGCTGGGTTACAAGGTCAATCCCCTTCGCCTGCGGCTCATTGCAGTATTTATGAAGCCTATATCACCGATCTCTGTATCTATTTACGGTCATTTTGAGAATACATGCCGTCACTTGTTCGTCGGTCCAATCCTCGAAGTCAATATTATTTTACACAAATGTATTGGAGTTTTATGGTTTCATGCACGTATATTTTACAAAACAAGTACACAGCGAAATTTTAAAATTTTTCAGATTAAATCTAATTTAATTTAAGCATGCATAAGATCATATCTTCAAACCATAACAGGATCATCATATGTGAGATAAGATTTAGATATAGAAATCAAATAGAAAAAAATAAATTAAAAACATACCTAGATATGGATCAATTTTCAGCACGAACAGATGATCATGGATGTCTTTCGAATGTCTCTTTTAGCCGCACAAGCGTCTGACCTCTACGGGTATCCATACAAGACTTTGATGTGATCAGAAGTCTTTTGATCTCACCGGGATGCTAGCTTCCTTGCAGAGATCGCATCTTAATAGTTGAAATTTTTTTTTCTTCTAAGACACTCTTAGAGAACAAGAAGATATAGGAGGATCTTGATCTCTACACTAGAGATCATAAGAAGAACCCTTTCTTCTCTTTTCTTCCTAAAATTCATACACCAAATCTCTACAATAGAGATGTAAAAATTTTATCCAACTTTTGGACAAAAGAAAGTGGAGACAACCATATCTAAACATGGATAAGAGGGAGGAGACAAGATGTCCTAACAACCAATCTTTGGTTGTTGCAAGAAAGAAGAGATAGGCAGCATAACAAACCTTACGCCTTTACCCTTCACACCGTCTCTCTTTTCTTGATTTTTTTCTCCACGCACAAACCTCCTTTTTGGCATCCCAACCTGATGTAAATCCACTCTATCCTGTCCCATATGATGGGGTTTATATAGGCTAACAAGGAGTTTTAATTTGAATAGGAGATAGAGTCCAAAACTATTAGGACTCTTGGATTTTTATGCCGCCAACCATAGTTTCACGCCCAGATTTCTTGTGCCTATATTCTTCATGAAAAGAAGGATATCTCATAACTATTACACACAAAATAGGGAGAGGAACGTGGGAAATTTTTGCGTCAAAACCAGATTGGCGTGGACCTTATCTTATGGCACATGGAGGGGAAGTTTTAAATCTATGGGACTCTTAATTAATGTGGCTGTTTTAAACTCAATAAAATACTAATTAATTCTAATCATATTAGGATCAGATTAGACTCAAAAAGATGAGAAACCAAATCTAATTTGGAGCCAAATTTATTTAGATTAAATATCTTCTAATTGGAGGAGGAGTTCGAGTCTAATGGGACTCTTTCTTGGTGCTTGAGTCAAACTCAGTTTTAATTTTAATCCAATTAGAATTTGGTGCACCCATGAAAATAAGGATTTCTAGTCTAATTAAGAATATATACATCCTAGTCTAATTAGGAATTGGATCAAATTCAAATCCTAATTCAACTGAGGCTAATCATCTGATTTTTTTTGGGGTTATCCTATTATTATGCCATATTTCTAGGTGTGTGGAGTACCTCCCATCAGGAGATCAATGAAGAAAACTCCCTGGAAGGAAATGAAATACATTGAAGAAGAACAGCCTTTCTGGTTGTAGTAGCCTGGTAAATCCTATCGGCAGGATTTCTTTCTTCAATTTGGATTCCTTCTCCATCAGATCTGAAATCCACCTTTTGAGACTTAGAAGCACACTTGATGAATCCTCCAAAATCAAAAAAATTAAGACTTAAAACTCTTCTTGGGCAGCCAAGAGGGGGCGCTCAAAATAGGGGCGTACAAAAGGGGGGTGCTGGTTCCTTTCTTTCCTTTTTGGGTTGGCGGCCAAGAAACCTTAGGTTTCTTAGTTCTAGGGTGTGGAAAAGATCAGAGAGAGAGGGGACAAGGAAGGAAGAGAGAGAGAGTTCTGGAAGAAAATAATTTGATTGATTGAACCCTTCATACAAATCCTAAATACAAAGATATTTATATAAGGTCAATGTGATCCAACCACAAAACTCCCTTGGCTAACTTGATATGAGATTTGTGCTAACACAAACCCATATACATCCATTATTTGAATAAATCTCATCTACCTAGGATTCAAAACTAGCCCAAAATAAGTTAGCCCCTTGAGGCTCAAGCCTCCTGAACCTCAAGACCCGAAAGGTTGATAGTCTTTTGTTCTAGGACCCAAACTAGTCCTAGAAACCCCATGAGCACCTCATGGACTTTGGACTTTGGCCTTAGCCTTGGGAGCACCATATAAGGCCCAACAATCTTCACTTTGGTACCCCAAGATCTCAGCCAACTTCATCTTGTCCATTAAGCACATCAGTGTCCCACATCTTCGAAAGCTGTTCCGTGGAAGAACCTTCATCAGTGCATCGCTGGATTTTCTTTAGTGTGGATCTTCACCAGCTTCACCTCACCTTCTTCCATAAGCTCTCTGATTTGGTGATATCTAATGTCGATGTGCTTCGTTCTTGCATGGTAGATAGAGTTCTGTGTAAATAGCAGTGCACTCTAACTGTCACAGTGCACCCTGATAGCCTCCTGTGTAAGATCCATCTCCAACGCCAAACCTTTCAGCCATAGGACCTCCTTTGCTGCCCCCGTAATGCCAATATACTTCACCTCAGTAGTCGATAAGGCCGTGATGGGCTGCAAGCATGATCTCCACAAACTAGACCTCCAAACAGACTGAATACAAAACCTATCATCGATCGTCGAGTGTCCACATCTCCATCAAAATCAGCATCTATAGACCCTCCTATCAGCCCCTGAGCCTATTTGGATATGTTGGAGAGTCCTTCAGCACCTCCTCACTGTCTGTAGCAGATGCCGACTCCAACAGTACCCATCAAGTACCTGAAGATCCCCTTCAGTGCTCGCCAGTGCTTCCTGCCAGGCTGCGCCATGAACCTGCTGACTTGGCTCACTGTGTGGGCACTATCTAGCCTACAACACACCATGACATACATAAAACTTCCCACACCAGAGGCATACGACACTCTTTCCATGTCCTGAGCCTCCACCTCAATTTGTGGTGACATCGTCTTCGAGAGTCTGAAGTGTCCGGTAAGTGGCAGTTCCATCGGTTTTACTTCCTTCATCCTGAATTTCTCCAAGACCTTCTTGATGTAGCCTCCTTAAGATAAATGCAGCACCTTCTTGGCTCGATCTCTGAAAATTTTTATGCCTAAGATTTTTCTTGCAGGCCCCAAATCCTTCATCTTGAACTCCCGAGACAATGCTGCCTTCAGTTCCTACACAACCTTCTTACTCTTGCATGCTATAAGCATGTCATCCACATACAAAAGTAGAAACACTCTAGACCCATTCTTCAAAGATTGAATGTAAACACAAGAGTCATACTCGTACCTGAAAAGTTCGATGCTCCTCACATAGGAATCAAATCGTTTGTACCATTGCCTCGGCGACTGCTTTAGCCCGTATAGCGATTTCTGCAGAAAACAGACCTTTCCTTCTGCTCTTGGTTCTTGAAATTCGATGGCTGCTCCATATAGATGCTCTTCTCCAGATGCCCAAGGAGAAATGCCATCTTGACATCCATCTTCTCCAGCTCCAAGTCCTGAGCTGCTACGATGCTCAGCAACATCCTGATGGAAGTATGTCTGATGACAGGAGAGAAAACATCGCTGAAATCGATGCCTTCTTTCTGAGAGTATTCTTTGGCCACTAGCCTCACCTGTACCTCATACCTCCCTGCTTCGAACATCCCTCCTTGCATTGGTAAACCCATTTGCAACCAATGAGTTTCTTTCCTCGTGGCAACTGCACCAATTGTCACATCTCGTTCTTGTGGAGAGACTGCATCTCCTCAGACATTGCTTGGACCCACCTCTCTCTATCCTGGCACTCCATGACCTTCTCGTAGGTGTAGGGGTCCCTCTTCTCTATCATCAGGATATATGATAATGTCTCTTCGAAGCCATATCATTCTGATTGCCTGATGTTCTTTTTGGGCTTGTGCAGTGCAACCCCAATATCCATCCTAGGTCTAGCTTGCTCCTGCTGGACCTCTTGGCTTCTATCACCCATCCAAGCTCTCTCCACCTGTGGAGATACATCTGAAGAGTGCTCCATCTAACTACCAAGTCCTCTCGATGCACCTGTAAGAGACAAAAGAGAATAAGATGTAAGTTGTCCAGTGCTGCCCTGCTGGATCTCCTATTGCTCTTGCTGCTCTTCCATACCATCTCGTCTTTGGAGAATTGAATTTTCATTGAAAGTGATATCCCTACTGATGATGACCTTCTTCTCTATGGGATCCCACAGTCAGTATCCCTTAATTCCTCATGGATACCCCAAGAACACCATCTTCCATGACCTGACGTCCAACTTGATCCGCTCACCAGCACCAATGTGCACATATGCCGTACACCCAATTATCCTTAGATGGCTCAGCCCAATCCTCCTTTCAGACCATTTATCCTATGGAATAGCACCATCTAATCTTATGTGAGGTGATCGATTCACAAAATAGTAGGCTGCATCCACTGTATCAACCCAGAACGCCTTAGGAAGTCCTACCTACAGCCTCATGCACCATGCCTTTTTTCAAAGGGTTCTGTTGATCCTCTTGGCCACCCCATTTTACTGAGGAGTCCCTCTCATTGAGAAGTATCTTTTGATGCCACACTCCTCATAAAAAATATGAAACTCCTTACTGGTGTACTCTCCACCATTATCAGACTGCAGACACTTCAAGCTCCGACCTGTCTCCTTCTCCACCTCAACTTTTTACACCTTGAATTTGGTGAAGACTTCTGATTTTTTCTTCATGAAGTAGATCCATACATTTCTCAAAAAATCATCTATAAAGGTCAAAAAGTATCTCACCCTGTTTCTGATTGAAACTGGGGTTGGTCCCCACACATCAGTGTGGACAAGTTCTAGTGGAGCTGCACTGCGGGCTGAACTGCTGGCAAACTGCACTCTTCTCTGCTTTTTCATCTGGCATGGCTCACATACCTCCAAAAAACTTTCATCCAGATCTAGAATCAGACCATGCTTGCTCAGCTCCTTCATCCCACGATCACCCATGTGGCCTAGGTGGTAGTGCCACAATTGATGAGCCCCCTGCTGATCCTGTGCTGTAGCTGCTGCATCAGATTCTTCGATCACTACAGATCCTTCCAATCTGTAGAGATTATTCTCCATCCTTTTACCTCTCATCACCACCATGGCTCCATTGGAGATGTTCAAGACTCTATTTTTGGCATGATTGCTGAAGCTGAAGCCGCTCCACTTCAAATAGCCTAGTGACACTAGATTCTTCTTCTATTCTGGGACGTGTTTCACATTTGTGAGAGTCTGCACCATCCCATCAAATATCCTCACCCGAATGCTCCTTATACCAGCAATCTTGCATTGGTGATCATCTCCAAGTGTCACGGTCCCCTCATCAATCTTGGTGTATATCACGAACCAAGACTGGTTTGGGGTGTAGTGATGCGAATAGGCTGAATCCAAGATCCATATATTTGTGTATCACCTGTGACCATCAGATACCACCAAGAGATCATTTTCCATCTCTTGATTAGCCACCGTACTCAGCGCATCATATCCTCACTTGTCTCCTTTTTTGCTTTTCCACTGCGGGCAATCTCGCTTGAAGTGTCCGATTTCATTGTACTTGTAGCACCGAGCCTCTTTCTTACTTCTGCTCTTTTGGGACTTTGATTGTCCCCTTGACTTGCCCCTTCCTTTTCCTCTTCCTGATCACTCCCCCACGGCCAAGTCCTCCTGGGGAGCTCCATCTTTGGTCATCTTTTCTCGCTGTTCATTGGAGCACAGCACCGAGACCATGTCTTCATACTCCAGAGTCTCCTTGCCATACAACAGCGTCGTCACCAATGGATCATAGGAAGAGGGCAGTGAGCATAGCAATAATAGAGATCTATCTTTCTCCTCCATCTTCACCCCAATGTTCAGCAACTCGTTGCACATCTGGTCGAACCTCTGGATGTTTCCCAATACATCTCCGCCTTCCTGCATCCGAAGGCTGTACAGTCTCTTCTTCAACATCAGCTTGTTGTACATATTTTTTTTCATATACATGGTGTGCAACTTCGATTATAAATCCTTCGGGATCTTCTCCTCTAACATCGAATAGAGAGCCACATCTGTCAAACATTCTCTAATCATCGAACAAGCTTTTTTCTCTAGGGATATCCATTAACAATCTGATATCCCTTCAGGCTTCTCTTCCAGTGCTGATCTAGATCTGCCTGAACAAAGAGATCTTCAACCTTAACTTTCCACATAGAAAAGTTTTCTTTCCCATCAAACTTCTCAAAATTGACTTCATGTTGCTTGCCATGGCTAGATCCAAACCAAATTACAACAGAAACTTCAAGAGATTTGAGAAATACCTTGACAGGGATCTTGTTAAAATTTCAGCCTTTGAAGATCTTCACCTTCTGACATCTCGTTCTCCCTCCACACAACACGAGCTCTGATACCACTTATTGTGCTACATTTTTAGGTGTGTAGAGTACCTCCCACCAGGAGATCAATAAAGAAAACTTTCTGAAAGGAGATAAAACACATTGAAGAAGAATAGCCTTTCTGGTTGCAGCAACCTTGTAAATCCTGTCGGCAGAATTTCTTTCTTCGATTTGAATCCCTTCTCCATCAGATCTAAAATCCACTTTTTGGAACATGGAAGCACACTTGATAAAGTCTCCAAAACCAAAAAAAATTAAGACCTGAAACTCCTCTTGGGTGGCCAAGAAGGGGCGCTCAAAATAGGGGCGTGCAAAAAGGGGGTGCTGGTTCCTTTCTTTCTTTTTTTGGTTGGCGGCCAAGAAACCCTAGGTTTCTTGGTTCTAGAGCTTGGTGAAGATCAGAGAGAGGGGGAAAGGAAGGAAGAGAGAGTGATTTTTGGAAAAAATGATTTAATTGATTGAACCCCTCATACAAACCCTAAATACAAAGGTATTTATATAAGATCAATGTGATCCAACCCAAAAACTTTCTTGGCTAACTTGATATGAGATTTGTGCTAATCCAAACCTATGTACACCCATGATTTGAACAAATCTCATCTACCTAAGACTCAAATCTAGCCTAAAATAAATTAATTCCTTAAGGCTTAAGTCTCCTGAACCTCAAGACCCGAAAGACTGACAGCCTTTCGTCCTAGGACCAAATTAGTCCTAAAAATCCCATGAGCACCTCATGAACTTTGAACCTTGGCCTTAGCCTTGATCCCCTGAGCCTTGAGAGCACCACATGAGACCCAACACTATAACCTTATTGGGGTTGATCAAATCAAACCCATAATGAGTCAAATTAAATCCAATCAAATTGGACTTGATACAAGCCCCATTGCTCAATTAAATTGAGCCAATTAGCAATCCTATTATTAATTAATCTTCCTATAACTTACTAACTCTTTAGTAAGTTACATAATGCAATATTTGCATTGGATCAATTGTCAATTAAATTGATAATCAAATCCTGTTACGATTCATAATCGTAATTCAACCATCTGATCAATTAAAAGCTTTTTTTGTGTGTGACCCCATAGGTTCTATTCTGTCTGGTAGTGAGATATATTGTGATCTTTATCACAATATCATTGAAACTCTTTTCAATAGGTTGAAACAATAATAACTCTGCCCACCAAGGATCATTGATCATCAAGATAATCCTCATGAGTCTCACAATCTACCAGTGACACCTAGCAGTATGTAGTGGCAACCCAGCAGAATAAAAGATGAAAGTCTAGGTGCAGTTAGCGCATGAAACAGTCCCTCTATCATGAGTCCCAATCAGATGGCAGGTCATGGATCGATCGTCAAACCTCAACATTGGTCGTATGATAGATTTAATCAGCTCAAATCCACATGTGATTCTATGAAAACTCTTTTCCATCAATCACACTACTATGGCCATAGACTTAAGAACTCAGCTTCTTAAATCCCATAGGACTACTTCCTTCTGCTAGGATTGATAGATTCCATCTTGATGCACACCCTACTCCTACAGTGGACTAACTGTCGCCAACATCCACTATAATGGCTCCTTGAGATCTATGTTGATGTGTCAGTGAAACTTCAGCAGCTTCACTGTGAGCAGTAGTACCATCTTAGGTCAAAGGATCAGTTATACAACTACATCATCGAGAAAGTCACTAACGAGTAAGCAGATATCCATATGACTTCTCATGTTGGTTACGCTCAGTGCTAGTTGTTCTCTAACAACCACCTGCACTCTCACTCCAGTGTCTCTATGCTGCAGACTCGAGATCCATCTGCCTGAAGGAAGCGATCCATGCACTGGTCTATCCAGATCAATCACCATCCCCATGATGATCCTATGATCAGGAGTAATTTAGAAATTAACCATTAATGACACATGTCTCAAATTCTCAACTCTTTGAGAATATATGTCATCATCTTGTTAATCTCTTGGATGATTCATGGACACATAAACATGAATGGTAATATAACTGCTCAATAAGTATAAAATCATGTCCTAGAGATATGAAATGTGTCAGTCAAGATTGATTTCTAGAGCATACATCTAACAATCTCCCACTTGTACTAAAGCCAATCTGCTATGTACCAAGCTCCATCTTCACAAGGCAGGTTTAGTCTTAGGCTTGCTAAGTGACTTACTAGTGGGTCAACCACATTACATGTGGAGTTTGCTCTCTGCACCTCTATGTATTTCTACTGGACGTAGTCGCGTGTTCTGCTGCTCTATGTGCTTGGATATCTGGTGAGACCTAGGCTCCTTATCAAGAGCTATGGTGCCATTGTCTTTGCAGTATAGTGTCACGGTATCTGATGGCATGACAATTAATTTTGCAACTAACATTAAAACCAGAATGCATCCTACACATCTACAGTGCACTCAACTTCCGTCAATCGATTATTTGAAACTCTTCCAAGATATCGACACAGGAATACACCCCATGATGTAGACATTCTACCATCAATATTAGACAAAAAATCTGAATTGGTGTATCCTCCCACTCCTAATTTTGATCATTCTTCAAATTAAGAATATATCTTCAGTTTTTCTCAAGAGCTTAAGGATGTTTTCACAGCAATCCAGCGCTCTTAGTCTGGATATAACTGATATTTACTTATAATATTTATAGTATAATCAGTTCAAGTACTATATGGCATACGACTATACCTGAGAGGATAGCAGACTTCTCTCCGAGATTTCTATGCTGAATTCTTTCAGCATCTACTCTCTGTACTTTATCTGTAAAAACACAAGCATCCAATTGCATCTATCTCTATAGATTTTTAGGACGCTTGCTTTTTATTTTTTATGGAGAAATCTATATTCAACCATATTTTAACCGATGTCAGTATTGGACACTCCCACTGATCCTTTTGAAAATCTATAATTCTTCTTTTCTGATGTTTCAATTCCAAGATTATTACAGTCTTTATGATCTCCTATCATAAGAAGTGAAATCTATAGGCTATTTCATATAGAAATCTTCAGAAGATCTCTTCTCAGGAAAGCTATTTCACATCCCTTTCTTGGAGTCAATGTCTCACATCGCCTCATTGTAGGCTTTGGGATCATCTATATGCTCCCCATCTCTCATGAGAAACGACTTTCTCTACATCCTCTATTGAGCATACCCGAGTATCTTTCGAAAGGATTGGAGATCCTACTTTGTGTACGAGGTAGAGGAAGAACATACGTTTACTGACTCATGATGATAAATATGTTCTTAAGGTCCCAAAGCTCGCTGCTCTTCAGAGACACTCTCTTTGAGCTTAACTTTCCTCCCATTGCTTTATCTTGATCAAATAATTTTTCAAGAAGATAATATGTCGGATCACAATCATATTGTGATCCTTTCAGAAAATAGTATCCCAAACTCTTTTAGGATGAACTTTATAGACCTATCCTCTAACATATCCATCTGCTGTTCTAGACGCAGGCTGGACATCTTTAAATCTCAAAATAATTAAGATTCAGTTCTCACCATGCTATATCTCATATGGTATGGTAGGAATAAGTGTCCTTGAATTTCGTTCCATTTTTCCAAGATTCGATCGCAATTGGTGGTTTTGGGGCCATCAAGAATGGGGTATTCGTGAGCTATGCTGCCAGTAACTCCGGTTCGACCCCATGGCCCCTCACGGTGGCCGCAAGCACCATGGACAGGAACATAAGGATGACGGTAAAGCTCGGCAATGGCCTAGAATTCAATGGCGAGTCGCTCTACCAGCCAGAGAGGTACAACCGGACCTTCTATCCTCTAGTTTATGCCGGTGTCGGCCCAAAGCCTGATGCCATCTTCTGTGGCAACGGCTCCTTGGATGGCCTGGACGTAAAGGGTAAGATAGTGCTTTGCGACCGCGGTGGCGACATCGCCAGGACCGACAAGGGCGTAACCGTGCAGAGTGTGGGCGGTGTCAGCTTGATTCTGACAAACGGACCTCTTGACGGATACAGTACCCTTGCAGATCCTCATGATCACGTCCTGCCGGCGTCCCACATCGGTTACTCCGATGGAGTGAAGATCAAATCCTACATCAGCGCTTCGTCGAACCCCACTGTGTCCTTCATTTTCGAGGGCACCATTCTCGGGACATCGCCGGCTCCGGCGATCGCATCATTCTCGTCCGGAGGACCGAGTCTGGCCAGCCCAGGCATTTTGAAGCCGGACATCACTGGTCCAGGCGTGAGAGTTCTGGCTGCATGGCCTTTTGATGTCGGGCCTTCGACGGTAAACAGCACGGTCCGACATTCAACATAATATCCGGCACCTCCATGTCCACGTACTCCTCATCTCAGTGGCATAGCGGCGGTGCTCAAGGCCGTACATCCGGATTTATTCAGGACATAGTGGAATCGATGTTTTATTCAGGACTCTAATGGCCATTTTGTCGCTGGCAATCCAGCAAAAATTTGTCTTGGATAAAATTTGCGCATGTGAAGTAGTTTTTAAGCAATTGGAGGGCCTGTGGATCATCTCATGAGTAGGCACCATCAGGCCTAATCTAATTGCAGCTGATACTGTTTATTCTATTCTATCTGTATCAGTTAACCATTTGGCTTATAATGTTGTCTGATTCGGTGCACGGGATCGTTTCGGAATGTAACCTTAATTAATTGGAAGCAACGGTACTGGAGGCACCTTTAGGATCGTTTCGGAATGGTAACCTTAATTAATCGGAAGCAATAGTATTGGAAGCAATAGTGCCGGAGGTGCCTTCCTGGAGGCACTCCCAGCACTGTAGCTACTCAAGGCGCCTCTAGTACCGTAGCTTCGGCGCTGAAAGTGCCTCTAGTACTGTAGCATGCTCAGTATTGTAGCGCTTGAAGGCGCCTTCTCAGCACTATATGTAGCGCCTGAAGGCACGTTCAACATGTACGCCTTCAGTACTGTAGCATTGCGGCACCTTCAACACTGTAGCGTGGTAGCGCTTGAAGGCGTTGCTGAAGCGCTTGAAGGTGCCGCCTTCAGCATTACAAAGCGCCTTCAGCATTGTAGTGCTTGAAGGCACCTTTAGCACTGTAGCATAAGTTCGGAGGGTTTAGCCATCTTGATTTTGGAAGGATTTAGTTTGGATTATTGTAGCTACCTAAAACTTGTTCGGAGGGTTTAGTCACCTAAAACTTCCTGTTATGTGACTTTATTATTTTAAAAAACAAACATCAAATTAAAATAAATGAAATAAAAACAAACATTCGTTATTATAACAACGGTGTTGAATGTATATGTTATTAAATAAAAAATAATCATAATTTCGGAACATCATCAATGCATTTCTGGGCGAGCCCACTCTTTAATATCGAGGCTCCAAGCTTCCCACGATAGAAATATCTTCTAGCGTAAAATTCCATTCCTCTGGCCCATCCTATCGAGCGAGATAATTCAAGACAATACAAACCACAATCCAAAGATCCGACAGAGATCCAGTAGACTCAGATGGGTAGGCATCATCATCTGAAATTTTTCAGACTTACGCATTGTCATAGATACCACTTTTCAATTTATAAAACAGCGTCGGAAGTCATGAAACAGTATAAGAAGTCATGAAACAGTGCAAGATGTCAAGGATAAAACAATATACAAAGTCATGAAATAGTGTCGAAAGTCATAAAATAATACACGGTGATATAACACATTGGAGAAAATCATAAAATAGTGTCGGAAGTCATTAAAATAGTGTCGCAAGTCAGAAAATATTATCGAAAGTCATAAAACAACGTAGGAAGTCAAGAAACAGTAAATGAAGTCATAAAATAATAAAACAATGTCGGATGTTATGAAACAGTAGAAACAGTAGAAGAAATTATAAAATAATATAGAATATCATAAAATAGGATATCATAAAATAGTGCATCATAAAAAATAATGGAGGATATTATGAAATAGTGGAGAAAATAATAAAATAGTATAGTCATAAAATAACGAAGGAAGTTATAAATAGTGTAGGATGTCTTGAAGCATTATTGAACGTCATAAAATAATGTAGGATGTCATAAAATAATTCAAAAAATTATAAAAAATTACTTGGAGTCATGAAATAATATTGGAAGTCACAAAACAGTGTAAGAGTCATGAAATCCGAAAGAAGTCATCAAACAGTGTCGGACGTCATGAGACTTTGGTGGAAGTCATAAAATATTATCGGATGTCGAAAAAATAGTGGAAGAAGACATAAAATTCTGTAAGAAGACATCGAACATTACTAAAAGTTATAAAACAGTACAGAAAGTCGTAAAACAATACAAGAAGAGGTAAAACGGTGCAAAAAATCATAAATATCGGAGAAAATCATAAAATAGTGCACGATATTATGAAACAATATTGGATATCAGAAAATAGTAGAAAAATTGATAAAGCAATGACGGAAGTCATGCAGAGAGTCATGAATAATGTCAGATGTCATGAAATAGTGAAGGAAATCATAAAATAAAACAGAAAGTCATGAAACAATGATGGATATCATGATATCATAAAACAGCGAAGGAAGTCATAAAATAAAAAAAAAAATATCGAAAGTCATAAAATAATGTAGATAATCATAAAATAGTGCTGGATGTTATAAAATAGAATAGAAAATGATAAAATAGAATAAAAAATTATTAAACAATGCAAAAAGTCATAGTGAATTTACTAAACTGTACCGGAGTCATGAAACAGTATCGAAAGTCATGAAATAGTGCCGAACATTATAAAATATTGACAAAAGTCATAAAATAGTATCGGATATCAAAAAATAGTGAAGGAAGTCATAAAATACTATAAGAAGATGTCACTGTTGCTGGAAGTTATAAAACAATGCAGGAAGTCCTAAAACAGTATAGGAAGTGATAAAATAGTACAGAAAATTATAAATAGTGTAGGAAGTCATAAAATAGTATATGATATTATGAATAGTACTAGATGTCAGAAACTAAAATAGTGATGAATATCATAAAATAGTATAGAGAGTCATGAAATAATAAAACAATACCGGATGAAGAAGGAGGTCATAAAACAATGTAGAGAGAGAGAGACTCAAGAAATAGTGCTGATATCATAAAACAGAATGCCCTCGACAACGCCACATACTGTAGCCAGATGTCTCCTACAATCTCGTAGATCAGCGGCTTCACCTTGAACCTCTCCACCAGGGCCTCGCACTGGAGTTGGATCGTCACTTGCATCTTTAGCATGTACTGGAGCCGTATCCCACTAGTGTAAGTCTCAGCGTCAGGCCATAACCCGACTTGAAGTTGCGGGGCTCCGAGGGCTCGTTGTCGAACTCGTAGGGCCGTGCCGCTGAGGGCTCTGCATCCTCCCTCTTAAAGGTGGAGCCAGAAAGAGACTGGGTGAGGAAGCGGAGCAATTCATCTCTGGAGATCTTGGGGGTGGCGGAGGGGGCATCGGATTGCCGTCGGGCGTGGTGTGGAAGATACTGTACACGGCATCGGGGCCGGAGCCATCATCATGGATATTCTCATCGGTGCAACCGGGGGCGACGACATCCTAGCTCTGGGAGCCGCACTGCTGGCAGTAGAAGAAGCCATCGTCATCGATTTCGAAGTCACGGTCGCTGCACCCATCGTAGTAGAGGCCGATCCTCACCGTTGTGGCCTCCCGCTTCACAGTGAAAGGGAGTTCCAGCTATGGTTCTCTAGGACTGAGTTGGAGGTCTCTTTAGGTCTTATGGGAACTGGGAAGTTTGGATGATGGTATGGAGCGGCCAAATAGGGAGGAAGGAGAGCATCTACGAGAGTGGAGAGAGAGAGAGGGGAGGGCAATGTTTGAAATGGCAAAGTGAGAAAGCATAAGCCAAACAAAATCTAGAGGGAAAGGGTATTTTTGTCTGTAAAAATTTGAAAAAGGGGGCATTGAATGAACGTCGCAATTGGGGCAGGCGCGTCTCTGTTTTCTTGATGTGGAATGAGGCCCTGTCTCATCTTCCACGTAGGTGCTACATGGTCCAATGGAAATCTGCAGTGCTCTCCGTGTTGGATTTATTACACCGCCCCTTGGTGTACAAAGAATCACTCGTTTCCACCTCACGGTGGAGTTCCTCAATCGAGTTTGCCCATCCCAAGCCAGGCCAATCAATGAACTAAGCGTTGATTGGCCTGGCTTGGGTATTAGGACGGCCCAAGGGGCTGGGTCTCACACACCTATATCAAGTTTTAGGCTTTCAAAATTTCTTAAACAACAAGTAAATACATAGCACACTATAACCAACCTACATAACAATTTCCTAGCTGACCCTCTTGCACTAACCTTAGGTAGAATCCTAGTAAGCAAGACCTATAACACAATTGTCTTCCTTTCTAAACTGATACTATGCCTAACCCTATGGATCTTAAATGTAGGGTCAAGTTCTATCCACAATCAAACCTATACTATCAAGTGTCATGCTTTAAATCCAGAGTATAATATGGCTATGCTACCATAAGGTATCATCTATGATAACATAAAGCAAATATAGTAACCTGCATAGAAATCCAACTTATATAGAATATAAAATGATCCAAAACTCCTATTAATTAAATGATAAAACAAATGGCTGGCATGGAGCTTCTAAATCCTACTTTGCATCCATAGTTCTTTTATAAAATTTATGATGTCAGCAACATAGATGATTGTTGGTGTCAATTATTCATAAGATGAGACCCATCCTCATAGTCAAGGGGAAATTTGACTTCATGCTTTTGTTTGGGACAACAATTTTACCTTTAATCTTAATTTGTTGGTCAGGATGTTAACATAATCCTTGAGGCATGCATCAATTAATCTTTCATCCCTAAGATCACTTGAGCACAAAAATGTCCACGGCGTATATTAACGACAATTTTTCCCTTAGAATTCCCATCTCAGAATGTTGATTGTAGCTGGTAAATAAACCAAGACTTAAAAGCATAGAGTGGCTTGATAGTACATTAATTAACCCGGATAATTTACATCTAATTCAATTAATGTAAGTGCCATCTACTTTGGGACCTTTTATCCTTCTTTCATGGATTGAAAAAGAACTTTTGGAGTTTTGGAAGACCTGAGCTAAATTCTTCGAAGTTCACTTGATGGAGAGTTGTTCAGGATAAAGACCGAGCATCCCCTTGGACATCATAAAATTTAATGTTTATACATGATATGTTCTGGATCATTAACTCACAATTCGATTTTGTTTTTTCATTCTTCGCTTTTAGGAGTTCTCCATTCCTCTTCAACATGATAGTCAGTACCTGTCAACACAAATGCTGATTAGATCTATGGTGGTGATCTAACATGAAACAAAGGGGCAGACATTTTTTGGTTTTTTCTACTTTTTCTCATCTAGTTGGAAAGCTGGATACATATTTTTTTATCAATTTTTTCTATTATTGTCACGCCCCGAACCCAACACTCGGATCGGATACGTGATGGCCGCACACTCCTTAGAGCAAGCCCTAAAGAATAGGCAAGGCCAAAATAAATCATTACAATCTTAACATCCATAACAATTAATTTCAATAATAATTCATAAAATCTTACATAATTACAATTAACATTCTTTCAATCCTCTGATCAGGTATCAACGGTACTCTATCTATGCGTCCGCTCACTCATAAATCTATACCATAGCCAACCATGGACATCTTGTAACTCTGAGAAGAAAAAGAAAATGAAGGGGTGTGAGCTTTACAGCCCAGTAAGAATTCTCATATCACACCAATATAATAATATAATCAGAAAATAATTATAGGCAATAATACATAAAAGTCGATGTTCACTGTCCAAAATACTGCAAACATTTATAGATTATCTGTTTTATCAAAAGAGAATGCATTATCATATGTTAATAAGTGAAACAATTTTATTTAACGATTGTTTCATATCTTATCTTTTCATTTTCTTCTATTATCACATCATCTTTAATCCTTTTCTTTTTAGCTTTAGCTTTAGCTTTGGCTTTGGCTTTGGCTTTGGACTACCAGGATCATGCGACGATCTTTTATTCGGATCGATTTCTGTGATCTTCCTCGGATCGAAATATTCATGATTTTTCTCGGATCAAAGTGGCCATGATCTTTCTCGGATCAAATCATTCATAATCTTTCTCGGATCAGATTCTTCATGATCTTTCTCGGAACATATTCTTCCACACATAAGCTTGTGGGGGCTGTTCCAAGCATAAGCTCCTGGTCAGCTATTCCACATGACAAGGCCAGTCCAAACCATATTTCTCTTCCTTTTCATTTTCATGAAATTAAAATATTCGATTTCATTAATCAATTCAAATTTTGCAATGTAATAAATATGTCATACCCATATAATCATGCCATCAATCGCTGATACATATGTATTGATATAACATACTCATGCTCAAAATCACATAAATAAATAACAGTGTCTCAGATATAACAAATTCATCGATCTCAAATCCAATGATGCAAAATTAAGGAGATAAAACCAACGGTAAAATAACATATATATTGATGATCATGTACAGAGATTCTTATCTTTATCGATGACTGATCCAAGCACAAAAATCAATGTTCTTCTTTGATTTATGAATTCTTTAACAAAATATTCCACTCGATATCATTTGCAGACAATCATCTCTTCATAACCCTGATCAAATATAAAGATCATATATGAAGAAAATTACCGATAATCGATCCTAATAACACAGATCGAGGACCTCTCTTAGGATTAATCAAAATTAGGATTTATCTAAGTATCTAGATCCTCCACTGATCCATAAGACTTCTAGAGAGAGAAAATCCATGAAGAGAGAGAAAATTCTAGAGAGAGAAAGTGGAGAGAGAAATCTTCGTATTCTTCTGATGAGGCAATCATGGTCAAGATCATCAGAGGTCCTATCAGGGTGACTTAATATAAATCAAGTGTTACAAATTTCAAATAGAATCGGACTGGGATCAGATCTACCGCACGAATTTCGGAGCAATCTCGGATCATCTTATTTTCATCTCAATTTTATCCTAGGATCCGTGATGAAATCAGAGAGAGAGAAAGACACTAGAGAGATAAAATCCATAAAGAGAGAGAAAAAATTTAGAGAGAGAAAATAGAGAGAGAATCTAGAGAGAGAAAATATAGAGAGTAGGTAGAGAGAGGAGAGAGAGAAAATTTTTCTCTCTTCTTCTTCTTTTTATTTTATTTTATTTTTATTTTTTCTTTCTCTTTTTCCCTTTTTTTTTTCTTTTCTTTTTCTTTTTCCTTTTTCTTTTCTTTTTTTTTTCCTTTTTCTTTTCTTTTCTTTTCTTCTTCTTCTTTTCTTTCCGTCCTGCGGCTTGTTTTTGACCGAAACAGGGGATCTTTGATCCCCTCATTGGTTGGCCGATCGACGGTGCAGCCGGCACGGGGATGGTCGGCGGCCAAAGGAGAGGTGATCCGACGGCAAGAGGCGGCCAAATCGGTGGTCGGCGGTGACCACCGGCGACGGAAAATGGCAAAAAGAAGGATTTCTTTCGCAACAAAATCCAGCGACTCTGGTCGCCGGCGAGCGTGCACATCGGTACGGGAAGGAAGGGGAAGGAGAGAGGAAAGGGAGGAGGTTTACCTCCATCGCCGGCGAAGCTTTTCCGGCGAGAAATTGAACGTCACAGTGATGGGTCTCCTGAGGAATTTCCGGCGATTGCCGCCGTTTTGCCCGAGATTTTCGATGGAAAGGAGAGAGGAGGGATCTCCTCCTTAAATAGGGCCGGAGGGAGCTTGTCTCCGACTCCGATTGGGAGCCGGTGAACGGAGGAAGAAGACTCCCTTTGGGAGTCTTCTCCCTTTTTTTTTTTGTGGGCTGTGGCTGATTCTGGGCCCAATTTGGGCCGGGATGTTACATTCTCCCCCCTTCAAATAATTTCGTCCTCGAAATTAAGTTATGTTGTTGAGATATATTTAAAGTATATATTCTTCATATCATTCTCAAGCTTACAATAATTTTTATATATTATTTATTTCTCATGATCTTGTTATAACAAAATTATTTAAAATTTCAAATTCATCTCCTCTTATTGATTTCTCAACTTTTTCGAAGAACCGTAACATTTTAGACTTGTATTAATATACCACCATTATTTGTCTAATACATTTCACTCAAAATTCATAATTATCTCAGACTACCCTTGATAGAAAATAAATAAAGGTCAAACATCGGGCATTCTTCACAATCATCGATTTCTTTCTTCACTTGATCTTCCAATAAATTTTATATATAGACTCTCGTCTTAAGAAAAATCTCAATCTTCTATATCAGTTTAAGTAACAATATTAAATTTTTTAAAAATATGAGATGTATGTCAGGACATTCTAAGTTTGAACTAATATCAGAACTATCAAGCTGTTAATAAACTTGAGATATCTAAAATTTCTTGGCCTTATCTACAATGAAGCAACCTACTGACAAAAATTATCAGGCTATGATCAGATTAGATCAAAATTTATAGCATCCTTTCATTATCAATAAAATCCTTCCTTATTTGCAACTAATGTATTCCATCATAACTTTTGATTTAAAGGATTAATATTTCTAATCAATTCAGACCATCACGCTTTTGCTGTGCACTCTGATCTCAACTTACCAAATTATATAAGTCTATCAAAGATAAAATATCCTTATATGTTAGATCAATCCAGGATAGATCCAACCTTCAAATTTCATATAAGACTTAGGGCAAAATTTAAGTTTCTTTATCTTTACTACCTTTGGGTATAGCATATAAAAATTAAATCTTGATCCACTTTCTATGTTTGAAATCATTGCATAAGTTTCATCACTCTTCAAGAATCCGACATGTCTAGAATTAATTGGAGTTAATCTTAGATTTACCTTGCAATCATTTAGATAATTTTTAAATCAATCTTCCTTTTTAAAAGAATTAATTCTAACTTGACAACTCAAAGAACTCAAGCCAACATCCTTAAGTAGAATCAACTTGATTATTTCTTATAGAGCTCTCTTCATCACAATCCTTAATATTAATCGATAAATCCATAAAAAATCTTGTCCCTTGTATAAGTCATTCAAAATTTAACACTAGCAAGATGTCTTAGTTCAATTTAAAAAAAAATATCTAAACTTTGACTTGAATAATTAATACACTTCACCATCTTCAACAAAAAAATTAATCCACAGATAGTAATTCGAATTATTAAAGATTTCATCATAACCTGTATATCATACTCTGACAAAATAATTTTTTTTTTCTTTAAATTAACAACAATATCAAAATACTTTTGATCCACTTAGAAAAATAAACTTTTAACTTGAGATTCAATACAACTTGAAAGATCAAAGAATCCTATTCAGAATATGATATTTTGAGTAACCAAAGATTTCACCAAAATGTGTATCTCATATTCTCATAATAAAAATTCAAATATATTTTTCATTTAAAATTGAGTTTCTTATATGACCTCTTATGGGTTCAGTGTTCAAAAATATTTCTCTCTCATATGATGTAATTTCTTCTTAGACCATACCCTAATTTAACTTTCTTTGATAAGTCCAAAATTCATAATGCTCAGATAATTATCATCGAAATTAAAAAAAAAATATCATGATCTTCAATCATATAAGTTTTACATTCCTAAATCATCTAGTATACTTAACATAACTTATCAATACTTCCCACTTTATTTTAAGGTCAACTCTTTTCATACTTAGGTCAACCGTACTAATTGAAATCTAAGATATAACTCGTCAATTTTATTATAGATATCATATGCCACTTATACATAAATTTCATCTTAATATCAACTGATTTAAAATCTAAATATTGAATCTTCTCTTTATATCTATCTTGTTCCTCATGATCATAACCTAAGTTTAAATATCACTAAAGTCATAATTTCAAATAATTATAATCTTAAGCTTAAATACACTTAAATCATATTCTCTAATGATCATAACCTAAATTGTAATATCATTATATTACATCCTTAATGATTATAACCTCAGACTCTAATATTATCTATCATACTCTATTGATTATAATCTCAAAATTTTGATATCACTTATATGACAATCCCTAGTGACCTTAGACTTGGGCCCTAGTACTGTTCTATCATATCCTAATCACTTGTATCATTGTCTCTAAATGAACATAACCTAAGCTCTAAGCTCAGATATCACTCTGTCACATCTTATTGATCTGACATAAAGTTTTAATATCTCTTCATAATCTCTGATGATCTTAAACCTAAGTTCTGATATCATTCTGTCACGCCCGAACCCAACACCCGGGTCGGATACGTGATGGCCGCACACTCCTTAGAGCAAGCCCTAAAGAATAGGCAAGGCCAAAATAAATCATTACAATCTTAACATCCATAACAATTAATTTCAATAATAATTCATAAAATCTTGCATAATTACAATTAACATTCCTTCAATCCTTTGATCAGGTATCAACGGTACTCTATCTATGCATCCGCTCACTCATAAATCCATACCATAGCCAACCATGGACATCTTGTAACTCTGAGAAGAAAAAGAAAATGAAGGGGTGTGAGCTTTACAGCCCAGTAAGAATTCCCATATCACACTAATATAATAATATAATCTGAAAATAATGATAGGCAATAACATATAAAAGTCGATGTTTACTGTCCAGAATATTGCAAACATTTATAGATTATCTGTTTTATCCAAAGAGAATGCATTATCATATGTTAATAAGTGAAACAATTTTATTCAACGATTGTTTCATATCTTATCTTTCCATTTTCTTCTAGTATCACATCATCTTTAATCTTTTTCTTTTTGGCTTTAGCTTTAGCTTTGGCTTTGGCTTTGGACTACCAGGATAATGCGATGATCTTTTATTCGATTGATTTCTGTGATCTTCCTCGGATCAAAATATTCATGATCTTTCTCGGATCAAAGTGGCCATGATCTTTCTCGGATCAAATCATTCATGATCTTTCTCGATCAGATTCTTCATGATCTTTCTCGGATCATATTCTTCCACACATAAGCTTTGGGGGCTGTCTCAGGCATAAGCTCCTGGCAAGCTATTCCACATGACAAGACCAGTCCAAACCATATTTCTCTTCCTTTTTATTTTTATGAAATTAAAATATTCGACTTCATTAATCAATTCAAATTTTGCAATGTAATAAATATGTCATATCCATATAATCATGCCATCAATTGCTGATACATATGTATTGATATAACATACTCATGCTCAAAATTACATAAATAAATAACAGTGTCTCAGATATAACAAATTCATCGATCTCAAATTAAACGATGCAAAATCAAGGAGATAAAACCAACGGTAAAATAACATATATATTGATGATCATGTACAGAGATTCTTACTTTATCGGTGACTGATCCAAGCACAAAAATCAATGTTCTTCTTTGATTTATGAATTCTTTAACAAAATATTCCACTCGATATCATTTGCAGACAATCATCTCTTCATAATCCTGATCAAATATAAAGATCATATATGGAAAAAATTATCGATAATCGATCCTAATAACACAGATCGAGACCTCTCTTAGGATTAATCAAAATTAAGATTTATTTAAGTATCTAATCCTCCACTGATCCATAAGACTTTTAGAGAGAGAAAATCCATGAAGAGAGAGAAAATTCTAGAGAGAGAAAGTAAAGAGAGAAATCTTCATATTCTTCTGATGAGGCAATCATGGTCAAGATCATCAGAGGTCCTATCAGGGTGACTTAACATAAATCAAGTGTTACAAATTTCAAATAGAATCGGACTGGGATAGATCTATGTATGAATTTCGGAGCAATCTCGGATCATCTTATTTTCCTCTCAATTTTATCCTAGGGTCCGTGATGAAATCAGAGAGAGAGAAAGACACTAGAGAGATAAAATCCATAAAGAGAGAGAAAAAATCTAGAGAGAGAAAATAGAGAGAGAATCTAGAGAGAGAAAATATAGAGAGAAGATAGAAGAGAGAAAAATTTTTCTCTCTTTTTCTTCTTTTTATTTTATTTTATTTTTATTTTTCTCTTTCTCTTTTTCTCTTTTTTTTTCTTTTCTTTTTCTTTTTCTTTTTCTTTTCTTTTTCTTTTTCCTTTTTCTTTTCTTTTCTTTTCTTCTTCTTCTTTTCTTTCCTTCCTGCGGCTTGTTTTTGACCGAAACAGGAGATCTTTGATCCCCTCATTGGTTGGCCGACCGACGGTGCAGCCGGTGCAGGGATGGTCGGCGGCCAAAGGAGAGGTGACCGGCGGCAAGAGGCGGCCAAACCGGTGGTCGGCGGTGACCACCGGCGATGGAAAACGACAAAAAGAAGGATTTCTTTCGCAACAAAATTTCGGTGACTCCGATCGCCGGCGAGCTTGCACATCGGCACGGGAAGGAAGGGAAAGGAGAGAGGAAGGGGAGGAGGCTTACCTCCGTCGCCGGCGAAGCTTTTCCGGTGAGAAATTGGACATCACAGTGATGGGTCTCCGTGAGGAATTTCGGTGATTGCCGTCGTTTTGCCCGAGATTTTCGATGGAAAGGAGAGAGGAGGGATCTCCTCCTTAAATAGGGCCAGAGGGAGCTTGTCTCCGATTCCGATTGGGAGCCAGTGAACAGAGGAAGAAGACTCCCCGGGAGTCTTCTCTCCTTTTTTTTTTTTTGTGGGCTGTGGCTGATTCTGGGCCCAATTTTGGCCGGGGTGTTACAATTATAGAGATGGATGTAGTTCACATTCTTTAAAACCAAAGCATTAAGTTAGGTGGAGACACATTTAGTGTCTAATACAGCACAAGAATGTCTAAAGATTTGATTCTTGAGAGAGACACAGGACAGTTGGGTAGAGAGATACCTTAAAGTAACCAGAAAACGTCTGTACTCATTTGCTCAAGTCATGATAGATTTAATTTTTTTCTTTTCTTTTTTTGATATAAATGGAGAGTAAGAAGTTCAAACCTCAATAGTCATCAAAATTTTATTTAAAAAAAGAAATTTACAAAGAAAAGGAAGAAAAAACATAGCAATAGCAAGAGCATTACAAAGTCTCTGATACACTTGAGATTTAAAAGGAAATCGCTATAGGAGAATAGCGGAGAGATCAGCCAATACCTATAAAGAAAATATTAGCAGTGAGAGCTAAACGAGCAACGATGCAAGTAACTCAGGTTGGACTGAGGACACTTGAGCATGTATGGTGTGCCTTCAGCTTGGCCCAAGAGAGGAGGTGAAAGGCCAATGCCCACAAAATTTGCAAGAGAAAAGTGCTGAGAGTCACCATGGCATAGTTAGAAAAGTGTTGAGAAAAGTACCCAGCAAAATAACCAAAGTGAAGTAGGTATGCAGGGAGTATTATGAGCTTCATGCGCCCAAATCCGAAACCATGTTGCACAAGGATTAGAGAGAGCATTGGAGATCTACCTGGGAAGGGACTGCATCTCCCATTGAGCTCTTTGAATTTGAAAGAGGAAAGAGCAAGGGCTGCCATGCAGTACTTCGAGACTTGAGCATAGAGCTTTTGGGCCTACCTGCTATCGAGTTGACTCGCTTAGGGAGAAAGGTCCCACAATTAACTCGGCCTCAAGCAAGTTCAGCATAGAGGAGGGTGAACTCAAGGCAACAAAGAGAGGCCCAATAGGGGCGCAAAGGAACTGATCAATTGGAAGGAGCAAAAGCCTTGCTCAGAGGATTAGAGATCCAGCCAAGGATGGAAGCAAGATCAAGCCAAGAGCACCAAAGGGAGAGTGAATAGGGAGAAAATGAGGAGAAGAGGATCAAAGATCTAGAGGTAAGGAGGAGAGAAGGTGCCAGAGGGCGCGATGGAGAGAGAGGGAGAGATGGTCTGACAGTTGGGAGAAGGGACCAAATTCATAAAGAGGGGGGGGAGGATGATGTCAAGAATTGTGCCCCAAAATCAATCGTCAGCATGTTGACGGTCGAGCTCATTGTATGTAAATTATATAAAATTATTGATTAATAAAAGTTATTTGATATTTTTCATTATAAATTGTACATCTTCTTTTATAAAATTTTCTGTTATGATGAAGTCCTTAGGACTATTTTAATCGATAAAGGAGAATTTATCATTTAGTCCTTAAACTTATTCGTGACCAAATGATATGCTATTACTAGGATGATAGCTATATCAAGTGTAGGTCGTTGTGTACTATATGGGTTGGTTGTCTTCTTAACCTTGAAATGTGGAGACACAGATATGGCATGCATGTGAGATGTAGGAGTATATCTCACTAAACATGATCTAATTATGGAACACTCTGCTGTTAAGAGTAGCTTGTGAAAGATATGGATATAAGTATCCCTCTGACTTGAGATAACCATAGTGACTTGCAAGCAACCACTGTACTTTGGTATCGGACTACTTAAATTTTTAATTCAGTGATGAAAGATTTTGGGACATAGTCAAATATTTGTTAAGTCGGTGTATGAGTCAAGATGAGATTGATCACTTCTGATTTTAGGAATTAGTGCTATATTATATTTCAATTCAGCAAAATCTTGACTAGGATAGTCCTTGCGAAGAGTCACAGAATTTATAAGGTTGAGATACATTATGGATGTACTGATTAGAGTTGATAATTTAATTCTGAAGTCATTCTAAGTACTCAAGATTAACGGGATGAATTATGCGGTAACCATAGTCTAGGATTCTTGAATATTGCTTTGAAATCATAAAACCTATCTGGATGTCGGATACCATTACTAGATGGTCATTTCGATTAGTACAAAAATTTATTCATGTGCTATGAGCTTAGGTTCGAACCTATGAGATCATACTCATAAGAAGTTTCTAACCGATCAAGTGGCTGACCAACGATTGAGAATTGTTCAAGGATATAATTGTCAATTTGATTGATGATTAACCTTATACAAAAATTATGATAAATTAATTTGCTAATGGTTAGTGAATTATAAAAGGATTAATTAGTAATTAGATTACTGATTAACTCAATTAGATTGAGCAACAAGATTTGGATCAAGTCTAATTGAATTAAATTCAATTAGGTTTGACCTTATTAGGTTATGAGATGACCTAATCATTAAGGGTGTTCGATTTCTGATTTGGTCAAGACTTGGGCTTGATTAATTTTGATTGGATTATGATTTAATTGAGCTAATTATATTCTTAATTTGATGAGGATGAAGACCTAATTGGATAAAACCTAGAGTTCAATCGGATTGGACCTTCTCCCCTTACACCCTACCTTATCCACGTCTAGCTTTTCTTCATGCAAATTCTGATTTGCATGAATTATTTCTCATGCTCAAAGATAATATTCGGCCATTCTCAATGCACAAATGGATAGGATTAAGTTTGATTCAAATTCGATTTGAATTCAACTTATTTTAAGGATAGAACTTAGTTTGAATTTGATTCTAACTATACCAAACTTATCCTTATCCTCTTATCCAAAATAGTTGGACGCCACCTTTAAGAAGGGGTTGGTTTTGTGCATGAAAAAGGAGGAATCACCAAGAGAAATCAAAGTGTGGGGGCATGAGGTCTTGGGGTGGAAAGCCTTGCTTTGACGTGTGTGCTTAGAGGAGATCCATCTCCTCTTGTGTGAGTGACCTAGATCTGATCTAGGGTTTTGGGTGAAAAGAAATCAAAAAGAGAGAAGTGAGTTCTCCTCCCTCCTTCCATTACCACATCCTCCTCCATGTTTCTTCTTCGATTTTGGAAGAGTCTGAGAGATCTGAAGAGAGATGCTGATCAGCCATTAATAAGATCTGTATACGAGCTAGCACTCCCGAAGAGATCGATCAGCGCAGAGCTTCGAGTGGACGATCCATAGAGGTCGAATATCCTGTGCGACTATGAGTGACCAGCAAGACCTCAAATCTATGATATTTAATCATGGTGATCTGCTATCCACGCTCAGGTGATGAGTTTTGAACTCATACTTATCATAGATTAGATTTACTGCATGTTTGATATGATCATGCATGCATATTTTTATTTTTAGATCTTATATATGCATTATATCATGTTATAGATCTTAAGGTATATATTTTTAGATCTAATCTAAAGCATATTTATTAGATTAAATCATTTAATCTTGTGTATTCCGCTAAAAAAATTTTAAAAAGCATGCTTGAAACTCTGTCGATTTCTTTCAGTGGTATCAGAGCCTAGGTTCCTTATGACATAATTATATTTGCATATTAGATTTGATTTTTTTATTTAGATTAAATTTAAATAATTTTTATATTTAGATCTAATATATGATATTTTAGATTTGAATTTAATTATTAATTGATCGCACAAACTGCTATAAGATTATCCTGCTGTAAGGTTTATTCCTTACAGTGAAAAGATTTCATAGTTCATGCTGATCTGTAATTAAATCTAATTTATTACTATTTAGATTAGATTTAAATAATTATTATGCTTACATCTGATATTTGATCAGTTACATGTTAGATTAGATGAAAACTTACTTTTCTGTAAAATTTTAGATCTGAAAATTCTAGGATTTGTTGTATGTGATATAAATTATATATAAAAAAAATATCTAATCTTTATGATTAAAATTATTTTAATCATAAAAAATAAAATTTAAAATCATAAAAAATTTAGATTAGAACTAAAAATTTATTTATGATTGGTTTTATTTTAGTTTATGCAGAATTTTTCTAAATTAAATTTTATAAAAATTATTGGCATGCCTGCTGAGCCGACTCAATTTTGAATCGAGTTGACTCGATCTTCTGATTTAGTCGACTCAGTTTTCAACTAAGCTAACCCAGTTGTAGCAGATGGATAAAACAGATTATTGTTCATTTACAATGAGTCGACTAAGTCGCAGACTTAGTCATCCACTGTAGTAAGCCGGCTCAGTCCAAGGATGAGCCGACTAAGTTTCAGAACAAAATTTTTTTGCATAAAATGATGTAAAATATTTATAAATTAAAATTATTTCAAACCTAAATCTTAACCCATATTGATTATATACTTAATTGAGAATTAAGTGTTGAGTCATTTAGATCTAGAATTATGAATTAAAAATCTAATGATATTTGCATAAAACATGGATCTATGGGTTAGCTTGATGAGATCCTCTTAATTGGGTTAGACCTAAGATAAGAATCAAATAGACTAAATAAAAAAATTGATTAAATCTGACCAAAAGTTGAATTAGATTAAATCAAAATTTTCTAGAATCAATACAGTAGTTGTAGTTGGTCAAGTTCATGTCTTTGATTAGACCAAATGAACTTTGATTGTGGCTCAGTGATTAAACCCGAGTCATTAGACTGATCAAATCAAAACTAATTAACCAATTGATGTCTAAGATAAATTCGATAATTTTGATCGATAGTTTTTAATTGACAGCGCTTATCTGATCATTTCGATAGTTTAAAGCAAGCTTAACAGACCCTTCCACCGATCTCACTTATCTGGCCAACGTGATAAATTATGTTTTGATTAGATCACTAAGTGATTTGAGTTATCCCATACTAGCTAGAAAATTAATATAACTGATTTAGATGCCCCTAGAATGATTTGTTTGTATTCTCTTCATGACTTGGTGAAGTCAGTGGAAGGATTTACGACTTGTCGATTTGAACAGCTTATCTCTAATCTTTTTTATCTGACTTGGTGAAGTCAATGGGAGGATTATCATGAGCTGATTTTTTTTTTCTTCTCTTAAAATATTAACTAAATCTTTTAAGTTATTAAACTCTTAAAATAAAATAGTTATAGTGATAACTAGATCACAGTCTCCCATTAAGTTGAGTGATAATGGGTCCATTAGTTTGATAATCATTGGAGGTCCAAAGGCCTGGTGCTTATCTGCTATTGAAATTATTATTAATAATATGATAATTCAATCGTATTTCTCTAATGGATGGTCAGATTGGTTGATCAAAGTCGGACCTAATCATTTGTTAGTTAGATGAGATCTTTCAGTGGAGGCCAAAGCCTATTGAAAAGATATCTAGAGCAAAATTATTTACTAGAAGTTATTTAGAGAAATAATTGATTAAGAACCTACCCATAGATGCACATGAGTTGGTCAATCAAAGTCAGATTCATGTGTAGTCTGTGTAGATTCTAGTATCTGTTAAAGAATTAAGATAATTTTTCGAATTGAAGGTAGATGTTATCAATTCGTATAAAATAGTGGGAGAACCTTTAGACTAAAGTCTAAGTCTTTGGACTTAATAATTTATATATTAATTAGACTTTTGGTTTTCCTTCTATGCTATTATAGCCACCACTTTGTCGCTCCGATCATTATTGGAAAGTGGTAAGTTGACGGGATCTAATTTCGATAGTTGGTATCAAAAATTGAAGATGGTCTTGGAGCACGAATGGTTCTTATACATGCTTATAGATCCGGCACTTGAGGAGTCTTCTCCAAACGCTTATGGTGCAGTCTGAGATACTTACTTGAAGTGGCTCAACGACGGTACCAGGATGCATTGTATTATGCGGGCTGTGATGAACAATGAGTTTAGTCATAAGTTCGAAGATGCTCAGTCGAAGAAAATATTATAAATATTAAATAAATTCTTCAGCACTCCCAACGATATTGAGCAGCACAAGACTAGTTGTTCCATCTTCAATGCTCAAATGAGGGAAGGGGCGTCGGTCACCGATCATATATTGTACATGATCGAGTAGATTGAGCGTCTGAGTAAGCTGGGCTTTTTTTTGCACGAACAACTTGAGAAGATACAATATTGAATTCCCTACCCAAGTCTTACCTCTCCTTTTTCAATCATTATAGAATGACGAAGCTTGCAATTAACTACCACAATTTACTGGGGTTGCTACAAATTTTTGAGAAGAATCACCAACTCCACAAGGAGATGGTGAATATAGTGAGAGGATCTTCTTTGATGGGGCATCATCCCTCTAAGAAAAAAAAATAAAAATAAAAAGGTGCAGCATGCTGGAGGTCAGACCAAGAAGTCCAAGTCTGACTAGAGTCAGGCAGAGTACCTCTACTATAAGAAACAAGATCACTGGAAGAGAAATTATCCTTAGTATATTGCCTCTCTTGACCCAAACAGACCGAATAAGAAGAAGAAGTAAGTTATTGTGGGGTAAGATAATTATATGATAACACCTTGTAACTTCTCTATTTGTGATACAATGACTTAGGTATTAGATGCTGGTAGTCCTATTAATATTTACAATTCGTTGCAGGGACTTCAGGTCAGTAGGAGATTTGAAGATGACGAGAGATTTCTAAATGTTGGAGATGGAAGATCAGTTTTAGTTTTAACTTTAAAAATTATCAAGCTTGTATTCAATTCTCATATCATTGTTCTTAGTGATTATCACTTTTGTCCTAGTTTCTTATTAAATATAATTTCTATAGGTCTTTTGGCCAAGAACAGTTATAAAATTTTAATAAAAAAAAATTTTATAATATCATTTTGAATGGTGTTACTATAATGAATGGACAACTAAACAATGACATTTATATTGTATCACGGCCATGTGTAATGTACACGTCAAATAAACATCCTAGGATAGATAATGTCTCGGATTTCTACTTTTGGCATTATAGGCTAGGTCATATTAACAAGAGCGGGATGAATAGGTTGACTCAAGAGAGAATCTTTGAAGTCAATGATTATGAATCATTATCAATCTGTGAGTCTTGTCTACTTGGAAAGATGATCAAATCACTTTTTACTAAAAAAGATGAACGAGCTAGTAAAATTTTAAGTCTCGTACATACTGTAATATGTGGATCTATGAACACGTGCCAGAGATGGATATTACTACTTCATTATGTTTACTGATGATTTATCTAGGTATGGGTATGTCTACTTGATGAAATACAAGTCTGAATCTTTTGAAATATTCAAATAATTTCGTAATGAGATAGAGAAACAAACTAGAAAGAGTATTAAAACTTTTCGGTCTGATCAATGGAGTGAATACCTCTCCAGTGAGTTTCTGACATATCTAGGAGAGAATGAGATTCTCTTACAATGGATCCCTCCTGAGATACCACAACATAATGATATATCTAAAAGGAGGAATCGAATCTTATTGGATATGGTTCGATCCATGATGGTCTTTGCTAGTCTGTCGATCTTCTTTTAAGGATATACACTTGAGTCGGCTTGTTATATACTTAATAGGATTTCGAGTAAGTCTGTAAATAAAATATCATATAAGATATAGATAGAACATAAGTCAGTACTCTCACACCTTAAGATTTGGAGGTGTTCGACTTATATCAAACGTTTAATAATAGACAAGCTCGGATCTAAGTTGGACAAATATCTTTTCATTGGATATCTGAAAGAAACTAAGAGATATTATTTCTGCCTTACTGATGAACAAAATGTATTCATCAGCTTTAAGACAATCTTTTTAGAAAAGAAGTCCCTTGGAGAAAGAACTAATACCTCAAAGGTTGAACTTGATGAAGTTCAACAGTTAGAAGAACTGACACAATCTAGTGAACCTATAAAACTAGAGTTAATTAAATTAAATCTTGAGCCCATTATAGATGCACCATTGAGGAGATCCGGTAGAGTACCACGTCATCCGAATAGATACTATAATTTCTTGATCCGAGATGATGATCCTGTTAACTCGATAAGAACAATGAGGATTTGATCACCTACATAGATGTAATGTAGAAATCCGACTCTGATAAATGGCTTGAGGCCATTAATAAGTTTGAAATAGAGTCCATGAATGTCAATGATGTATGGACATTAGTTGATCCATCTGAAGGGATAAAATTCATAAGGTGTAAATAAATTTTTAAAAAGAAAATGGGCATAGATTGGAAGGTAGAGATATATAAAGTTCATTTGGTTGTTAAAAGATATCGTCAACTTATGGTATTGACTATGAAAGATATTTTTTTCTGTGGTAATACTCAAATCTATTCGAATTATGCTTGCGATAGCGGCACATTTAGATTATAAATTTGACAAATGGAAGTAAAAATTATTTTTTTAAATAAAGAGTTAGAAGAAGAGGTGTATATGATACAACCTGAAAGATTCATACCCACAGATGAGTCTAAGCTGTGCAAGCTTCAGAGATCCATTTATAGATTGAAGCAAGTATTGAGGAGTTGGAACATGCATTTTGATAAGACGACCAGAATATATGGCTTCATTAGGAATGGAGAAGAACTCTGTATTTATAAGTGGACAAATGATTCTGTAGTTGTATTTCTTATTTTGTATGTGAATGATATTCTGTTAATTAAGAATGACATCTCTGTATCATTGAAATAAAAGTTTGGTTGTCGTCATAGTTTTTCATGAAAGATTTAGGAGAAGCACTCTACATCTTAAAGATGAAGATCTATAGAGATAGATCAAAGATGTTGCTTGGATTATCTCAATCTACATACATCGATACCGTGCTGAAGCGATTCAGCATGAACAATTTTAAGAAAGACTATCTTCCGATAGGTCATAAAAATTTTCTTTCGAAGAAGGATTATCGAACAATCCTTCAGAAAAGAAAGTGTATGAGTAAAATTTTATATGCTTCGTAGTGAAATCTATAATATACGTCATGATATGTACAAGATCGGATGTTGCCTACTCACTAGGGGTAGTGAGCAGGTATCAGTCTGATTCGGATGAGAACTATTAGAAGGTCATAAAAATCATCTTTAATAATTTGAGAAATACTAAAGATCAGTGGCTCATTTATAGAAAATCTGACTTGAAACTTGTAGAATTTACAGATTTCAGCTTTCAGTCAGATCATGATGATAGCAAGAGCGTATCAAGATACATCTTCATCTTGAATGATGGAGCGATCTACTGAAAAAATTTTAAGCAGCACACTTGGCTGACTTAGTTTGCGAAGCAGAGTATATCGCAATATCCAATGCTGTGAAGGAAGCTAAGTGGTTGTGAAAGTTTATTGATGAGCTCGGAATGGCACCCTTCATTGATGGTTCTTCTTGGTATACTGTGACAGCACAAAAGTTATTGCTCAAACGAAGGAACCGAAGTCCCATCAGCATACTAAGCATATTCTGTGCCACTACCACCTTGTCCAAAAAATTATGGATCGAGATGAGTCGAGCTTCAGATTTGATGAAGGAAATGATCGACCCATTCACTAAAGTCCTCAATGTCAAAGAGTTTGATGATCACAAATGGAAGATGAATATATGATACTGTACCGATTGGCTTTAATCCAAGTGAGAGTTGTTGAGAATTATATCCCAAAGTCAATCATCAGCATGTTGACGATTGAGCTCATTATATGTAAATTGTATATGAATGTTGATTAATAAAAGTTATTTGATATTTTTTATCATAAATTGTACATCTTCTTTTATGAACTTCTCTATTATGATGAAGTCCTTAAGACTATTTTAATCGATAAAGAAGAATTTATTATTTAATCCTTAAATTTATTCGTGATCAAACGATATGCTATTACTAGGATGATAGCTATATCAAGTGTAGGTTGTTGTATACCATATGAGTTGTTATCCTTTCAACCAAAAAGTATGGAGACACTAGTATAGCATGCAGGTGAGATACATGAGTATATTTTATTGAACGTGATTCAACTGCAGAGTACTCTACTATCAAAAGTAACTCATGAAGGATGTGGGTATAAGTATCTCTCCGACTTGAGATCACTACGATGACTTACAAGCAACTCACTGTGCTTTAATACTAGACTATCTGAATTTTTAATATAGTGATAAAAAATTTTTGGGCACAGTCAAGTATTTGTTAAGTTGGTGTATTAGTCAAGATGGGATTAACCGCTTCTGGTTTCAGGAGCTTATACTACTCTGTGTTTCAATTCAGCAAAATTTTAACCAGGATAGTCCTTACGAGGAGTCACAGAATTTATGAGATTGAGACACATTATGGATGTACTAATTAAAATTGATAGTTTAACTCTGAAGTCATCCTAAGCACTCAAGATCAAAGGGATGAATTATACGATAACCATAGTCCAGGGTTCTTGAATGTTGCTTTACAATCATTCGATTTATCCGGACGTTTGATACCATTGCTAGATGGTCATTTCGATTAGCATAAAAAACTTGTATTACCGACTTAGGTTCAAACCTATGGGGTCATACTCATAAAAAATTTCTAACTGATCAAGTGGCTGATCAATGATTGAAAATCATTCAAGAGTATAATTGTCAATTTGATTGATGATTAATCTTATACAAAAATTATGATAAATTAATTTGCTAATGGTTAATAAATTACAGAAAGATTAATTAGTAATTAGATTGCTGATTAGCTCAATTAGATTGAGTAATAAGATTTGGATCAAGTCTAATTGAATTGGATTCAATTAGGTTATGAGATGATCTAATCGTTAAGGGTGTTCGATTTCTAATTTGGTTAGAACTTAGACTCATTAATTGATGATTGGATTAGAATTTAATTAAGCTAATTATGTTTCTAATTTGATTAGGTTCAGTTATCTAATTGAGTATAATCTAATTTGATTAAGATGAAGATCTAATTGGATAAACCTAGAGTCCAATCGGATTGGACCTTCTCTTCTTGCATCCTACCTTATCCATGCCTAGCTTTTCTTCATACGAATTCAGATTTGCATGAATTATTTCTCATGCCCGAGATAATATTTGGCCCATCTCAATGCGCAAATGGATAGGATTAAGTTTGGTTCAAATTTGATTTGAATTCGACTTATGAAAAGAATAGAACATAGTTTGAATTTGATTCTAACTATACCAATCTTATCCTTATCCTCTTATCCAAAGTAGTTGGACGCCATCCTTAAGAAGGGGTTGGTTTTGTGCATGAAAAAGAGGAATCACCGAGAGAAATGAGAGTGTGGGGGCATGAGGTCTTGAGGTGGGAAGCCTTGCTTTGGCGTGTGTGCTTAGAGGAGATCCATCTCCTCTTGGGTGAGTGACCTAGATCTGATCTAGGGTTTCGGGTGAAGGGAAATCAAAAAGAGAGAAGTGAGTTCTCTTCTCTCCTTCCATCACCACATCCTTCTTCATATTCCTTCTTCGATTTCAAAAGAGTCCAACAGATCTGAAGAGAGGTGCAGATCAGCCATCAACAGGATCTGTGCACGGGCTAGTACTTCCGGAGAGATCGATTAGCATAGGACTTCGAGTGGATGATTCATAGAGGTTGGACATCTTGTGTAGTTGCGAGTGACTAGCAAGACCTCAAATCCACAATATTCAGTCAAGGTGATTTGCTATCCATGCTCAGGTGATGAGTTTTGAACTCATACTTATCGTAGATTAGATCTACCACATATTTGATATGATCATGCATGCAGATTTTTATTTTCAGATCTTATATATACATTATATCATATTATAAATCTAGGATAGGTATTTTTAGATCTGATCTAAAGCATGCTTATCAGATGAAATTATTTAATCTTGTATATTCTACTGAAAATTTTTTAAAAAATATGCTTGAAATGTCTGTCGATTTTTTTTAGAGGAGGCCTAGTGATAGAAACAAATCAAGAGAGGGTGGGGAGGTTAGGAGAAGTATAGGGGTTGCACCATGAAAAAAAGAGATGAGATAGAGAGGAGGGAGGGAAGAAGGTGGTCAAGTTAACAATTACAACAAAAATGATTTTTGATGGTAAATTATACACTTGTGACATTTCTTATTATGTGTCACTATTTTTTTTTTGCTGCATTTTGATAAGAATGCCACTATATTTCAATAAGTATTTTCTATTAGCAATATTTTATTATAAATACTGTTATAAATTTTTATTTTATACTATATTACTTGAAGTGCTGAAAATCAAAACTGCTATTATGGTATTTAACTAATATGCTAGTAATAATATCATAATTTATAAAATTTTAAAAAATTATTACTAAATCTTAAATTATTAATTTTTATATAAAGCTTGATTTAGTCATATCGATCTCATAAAATATGTTATCATACATATATATTCTTAGTATTATTTATTTAATGATCACATGAATGAATATTAATAAGTTAAATAAATTATTTTTATATGTTAATAATACAAGTTGTAGTTCAGTGGTTAAGATCTCGCCATTCAAACAAGAGATCATTAATTTGAATCCTTCTTTTGTTCTAATTCTAAATAAAAATTTTTAACAATATTTTTTTAAAAATATTGATAATTAATTACCGATACCTTCTTAAGATGACACATAAAAAATATCATAAAAATACTGATAAAGATATTTACAGCATTCTTTATGGTCTATAGTTTTTATCGATATTTTTTTTAAAAAAAATACAGATAATTAATTGTCGACACCATCTTAAGATGGCACATAAGAAAATATCATAAAAATACTGATAAAAATTAATATTTACTGCTTCTTTATGGCCTTGATAAAGATAATTTTTTTCTCTTATTATTTTATTATCCTCTGATAGGAATATATACATTACAATTGTAATCTAGATCAGCTATTACAGGAATTCAAATTACATGCTATTCTAGTCTAAGCTAGCTATGACAAGAATTCAAATTACATACTATTGTAGTCTAGGCCAGTTATGACAAGATTTCAAATTTCATGCTAAGTAGGGAGGTCAGCTATTACAAGAGAAGCATTTCAAATTTTATGCTAAGTAAGGAGAGACCAAATATATGATTTAAGCTATGCATTGATAAAAGGCCAAATATAGGTGAACCAAATATAGAAGATGATCTATGCCTAGACACACCCCCTCAAGTTGGAGATTCGTGACCACAATCTTCAGCTTGTTCCGTAAGAATATGAAACATGAGGTACCCAAAGGCTTGGTGAGAATATCGGTAAGCTGATCTTGGGTGGAAATGAACTGAATAGATAGTTCACGTCGTGCAACATGTTCATGAACAAAATAAAAATCAATCTCAACATGTTTATATAGCATGAAAAACAAGATTGTCTGAGAGATAAGTGGCCCCAAAATTGCCGCACCATAGAATTGGGGGACTACGAAAATGATGGCCTAGCTCTTGAAATAAAGACTTAAGCCAGATTAGTTCAACTGATGCATCAGCTAAGGTCTTGTATTCAGATTCCGTCGAAGAGTGAGCAACTATCTTCTGTTTGCGAGATGCCCAAAAAATGAGGTTGGGGTCGAGAAAAATTGCATAACTCCTAGTGGAGCATCGATCAGTCCCATTACCTGCCCAATCTGCATCGGAGAAGGCTTGGAGAGAGTGAGAGGTCGACCGGCTAATCTGTAATCCATGATCAGCTGTTGCTTTAAGGTACCGTAAGATTCACTTGACCATAACCCAGTGTTCAGCAATAGGAGACTGCATAAATTGATATACTTTATTCACTGCAAAGAAAATGTCTGGGCGTGTTAGAGTGACATGCTGAAGAGCTCCAATAATGGAGTGATACTGTGTGTAGTCCAGATGGAGAGCACTCTCTAAATTAGAAATCTGTGGCATAGCCATTGGGGTCTGAACAGGTTTGCAGTTAACCATGTCTGTCTTGAAAAGTAGATCTCTAATGTAGCGGGTTTGAGATAATAACAAATCGGTAGAATTTCAAACAGCTTCAATTTTTAAGAAAAAATGGAGATCACCAAAGTCCTTAATGAAAAATTTTATAGCCAGCTGACGAAGGAGTAGAAAGACTTGACTGGAGTCACTGCTCGTTACCAAAATATCATCAACATAGATGAGCACATAGATCACATGAGAGATCATCCTCAAAATAAATAATGAAGGATCGGTCTTGCTATCAACAAACACTAATCCAAGAAGAAACTGGGAGAGACGATGAAACCAGGCATGGGGTGCTTGTTTTAACCCATATAGAGATTTGTGAAGATGACAGATATAATCTGGATGGTCGCAGTTTTTAAAACCTAACGGTTGGGACATGTAGACTTTTTCTGTCAGGTTGTTATGTAGAAATACATTGTAAACATCTAATTGCTAGATGGACCAATCCTGAGAGATAGCAAGACTTAGAACAGCCGAAATTGTGTTAGGTTTGATAATAGAGTTGAATGTCTCATTGTAGTCGAGGTCAAGTTATTGGTGGAACCCCTTAGCCACTAAGCGCACTTTGTAGCGCTCAAGAGAGCCATCAGCCTTTCGCTTGATTTGTACACCCATTTACACTCAACCAATTTTGTTAGTGAGATGAACGTGATACGAGAGACTATGTATCATTATGAAATAGAGCATTAAATTCCTCAATCATTGTAGCATGCACTCAGATGTTTTGATGTCTATGTAAAACAAGTAGATTCCTTGGTGAGGATAATGGTGGTGAGGGTAGATGGTTGGTTTGGATGGGATCGAAGCACCATGAGATGGGTACAGATGGTTTGAGCAGGTAGGTCAGAGGAGGGCATGTCTAGATGGGAATCAACTATTGGGAAGGTGTAGAAAGGGAGGATGTTGCTGATAAAGGGTTGCGATAGAGGTCAGTAAGTAACCTGGTTCGAACATGTGTCGAGTCATTAATGCTAGGGGAGGAGATACTACCAGTAAACGAGAATAGAGAACTGATGGAGGGACGACGCTAGTGGTGGGATGGCCTTTTGTAAAGGCTGAAGAGATGTAACGCCCCAAGGAGGGGAATGGGAGATGTTGCAGTGGAGGATTCAATAGAGAGTGAGATTGAAAAAAAAGATAGATTCATCAAAGCGAACATGCCTAGCGATATACGTACGATTTGTTGTCAAATCGAGACATCGATAGGCATTGTGAAAGGGACTGTGTCGAGAAACACACACAGTTGAGATCGATACTCTATTTTATGGAATTATAAGGACGAAGATAGGGATAGCATAGACATCCAAAAATTCATAGAAAAGTATAAGATGGTGATTTGTTATAAACGAGTTCAAAGGGGGACATACCACAAGTTACTTTGGATGGCATCCTATTAATGAGAAAGATAGCCATTTAAAAGGCATAGTACTAGTACAACATGGGCACAAATCCATGAGCAAGAAGAGAGAGGCCGATCTTGATAATATGACAGTGACGGCATTCGACAGCCTCTTGCTGCTCATATATCTGAGGAGCAGCCACACGATGGATAATACCAATTTTACTAAAAAAATATGGAAGAGAGTGAAACTCCCTCTCCAATCAGTTTGGATGGATTTGATAGTGCGAGAAAACTGCCATTCAACCAAAGCTTGAAATTGTAAGAAAGTAGAAAATACATCGGATTTGCGCATCAATGGATAAAACCAAATAAATTTTTTTGATCATCAACAAAAATTACAAAGTAGCGGTATACTAACAAAGACGGAGTGGGGGAAGGACCCCAAAGTTACTATAAATAAGATCTAGGAGAAACTGACTGCGGCAATGGGATGGAGACAAATATAACTTACTAGACTTGCCTAACTGACATGATGGACAAAGAGGACGAAGATGTGTAGATTTGCAGGAGACATTATTAATTTTTACCACGAGTGAAGCAAGCGATAATGGGGATAGCCCAAATGGTTGTGCCAGCCATTAAGAATGGTGTTCTCAGCTACATGAATAGATGGAGATAAAGAAGGGTTGGATTGGAGAGTGTATAATCCTCCTTTGCTCGGATCGGATAACACTGTGGTCTTAGTGGTTCGATCCTTTACAAGAAAATAAGATGGATAAAATTCAAAAAGATATTATTATCTTTTGTAAACTGTTGTACGGAAAGTAAATTTTTGAAAATAGAGGGGACATGTAAAATGTTAGATAACTGAAAAGAAAGAGGAGAGTGAGGGGAGGAAAGAGAACCATGACCAATGTGTGATATGTGTAGCCCCTTAGCATTGCCTACATGCACCTGATCAGAACCAGTATACTCATCATAGGATGACATAGAATGAATATCAAGAGTGACATGGTGAGATGCGCCTGTATGGGGTACAGGTGAGGGCAGTGGAGGGGTGAGGGGTAGGGAGAAGTGGTTGATTAGGGTAATGGTAAGATGGATTTAGATTTGGGTTCGGTGAATATGAAAAATTGACATTGGTTATGGAGAGGAAAAGTGTGAGTAGGGCTGCGGAGGGTGATAGAAGCAGTTTGCATTAGAGTGGTTGCTACGATTGCAAAAGAAGCGTCATTGAGAACCATGACTACCAGGAGGATCAAAACGACCACGACCTCGATCAAATCAGCCATGCCCCCACGACCTCGAGTAAAGCATGATCAGTAGAGGACCCAGGGTTAGTAGAGGAATGGGAGGACCGCTGAACGGTATTGGCGATTGGATTGGTAGAAGGGGATGCATTAGCAATGGATAATTTTTTGAATGCTTGCATGCTTTCATGGCTAAGTAAGAGCCCATAAAGTTCAGTATAGATTAGAGGGGTGTGGTGATTGAGAATGCCAGAGACCACATCTTGCAGATCATCATATAGAGCACGCAGTATATAGAGATTAAATTCGATTGGCTTAAGGGCATTATCAGATGCAGCAAGTTATTAGCCATAGCTTTTGCACATCGGAGAAGAGAGGTGACTGTCTCATCTAATTTTTGATGAAGATTTTGCAACTTTAGATGCAAAGACATAAGTCCGGTAGGAGATATCGAACTAAAGACTTCATAAAGAGTGCTCCAACGCTTAAAGTTGATCACTTTGTCAAGGAGAAGAGGAACAAGATCTTCAGATAATGAAGCAACAAGAAGACTTATGAGTTGGGCATCTTGTTGTTGCTAGGCAGCAGCGGCAACAGGATCATTGGGCTGTGGGTGAGAGCTATCGAGAAATCCAAACAGACCCTGACCTTTTAAAAAAGAAGTGATTTGCTTTCTCAGAATCAAGAAGTTGGACGCATTCAACTTGATAGATAAAAAATGCTGCACCGATGGGAAGGTGAGAGGGGTCATTGTGTTAGGTGGAGAAGAAGGAGAGGGACTAGAGAAGGTGGAGATAGATGAACCAGTGGCCATGAGAGAGCATCGAAGGAAGGAGAAGAAATGCTCGTTGGAGCTTCAATGCTCTGATACCATAATAAAGATAATTTCTTTTCTCTTATTATTTCATTGTCCTCTGATAAGAATATATAGATTACAATTGTAATCTAGACCAGCTATTATAGGAATTTAAATGACATAATATTGTAGTCTAGGCCAGTTATGATAAGAATTCAAATTACATACTATTGTAGTCTAGGCCAGTTATGATAAGATTTCAAATTTCATGCTAAGTAAAGAGGGCAGTTATTATAGGAGAAGCATTTCAAATTTCATGCTAAGTAGGGAGAAACCAAATATATGATTTGAACTATGCATTGATGAGAGGCCAAATATAGATGAACCAAATATGAAAGATAATCTGTGTGTTGACAGACCTATAGTGATACTTAAAAATACTACTAATGGTCATTTTTATTATAAAAAGAGTTGGAGAAGGAGAGGCCAAATCTAAATTAGATTGGGTCGTCGATAGCTAGAACTAACCGGTATGGCCAAATTTGAGCCTAAATAAGCCAGTCTGAAAGGAGGAGCAATATAGAGAGAAAAATGAGACCTCATGCTATAAGAGAATGAAAAGAAGAGAGATAATGAGGAAGAAAGAGGGAAGAGGATGCTCATGGAACAACCACCATTGATCATTATCCCATCATGTCTGGCTATGCTAGCCAAAGAAACAAGCACAGGACAGAGAAAAGGAAAGATGGAAGGACAAATCCGGCCAGTGTAGTCTGGCATGCCATCAACAAGGGAGACAAAAGAAAGAGAGGAGAGAGAATAGCCAGTGTTCAACTCGATCTACTTGGCTATCCACGAGCAATGAGCAAACCAAAGAACCAAAGAGGGTAGATAGTGGAATAGGAAAATGAGAGAAGAGGGGGAGAAAGAGAAAGGGGAAGCAAGTGGCTGGAGGGGAGAAAAGGCTGGCCGATCTAGTTGGCCACCAGTGAGCAGAAGGTTAGATGTAGGCCTGCAAATGGATCAGGTCGGATCGGGTCTTAAGTGATCCCGACCCTATCCGATTTCTTGATCGGGTTTGATATTGGACCCATACCCATCTCAATAAAAAATCGGATTGGGTCGGGTCGGGTCCATGGCCGAATTTATTGACCCATTGGATCATTCGGGTCGGGTCGGATCTATATATAACCCAGTCCCAATCCATGAAATGCGGGTCCGGTTTGGGTCTAATTCAGGTCGGATCGGGTCATGGGTTTAAAAATCTACATAAAGTGAATTAGAGGTCACATCGACAGCAAAATAGCATGACCATATCTATCTTTTCATATAGATATTCTCTCGTCTCCTCTCTTCTCACGTCTTCTCACTTCATCATTAATAGTGGATATTGTATACCATCCTTAAGGCAATAGTAATGTACAACAGTAAACAAGTAACTGGATATTTTAATTATGAATAATTGTTGGTATGTCCCCAGTTTACTTTGTGTTTGTGGAAGGACTTTTAGAAAAATTTCGAGATTAGCTGTAAGAATGGCATTTCTTGTGCAGTGCATTAATGATCTTGTGATAATGTGACAGTATTAAAGATTTTAGTAAGAGATTTAAGAAAGAATTTGGGTGAGTCACTTTTTTGGCCCAAGTCCAAATTCTTATTTGGATGAGTCATTCTAACTGAGTTCGGGTCTTATATTTGGATCCGGTTTGGGTCGGATCGGGTCGGGTCGAGTCATATATCTTGAGATCTAAATTAACCTAAAAGTCTCCACGGGTCGGTCGGTCGGATCGGGTCCAAATTCAGAAAATCCAGACCCGATCCGAAAAGATGAACGGGTCCAATTTTTGAACCCGATCTGGCTCCATGGGTCTTTTAAATAGATTCGGGTCGGGTCTAATCAGGTCGGGTCGGATCGGATTACGGATCAACCCGATCCGTTTGCAGCCTTAGTTAGATGGGGAAGCAAGTGGGAAAAGGAAGAGAGAGAAGAGGGGGAGGGGGAAATTGACAATGAAACTAAGGAGAAAGAAACAGAATGAGGAGGAAAGGTAGAGAAGGGGGAAGAAGAGAGGCTTGGTAGTTGGCCAGCCGTAGGCCGGCCGTCGATCATGGCTAGATATGGATCGAAGTTTCTCCTCTCTCCTAGGTCTTTTTCACTCCAAGGTATGACAAAAAATTATTTGCCTCATGTATGTGTTATTAAACAACTTTTTGTTAATACAATGTATTTGCCATGATACATTATTGCCCTCATTTTCATATCTTTTTCTTCATAGGACTTGTCCTCTTGTTAGCTATATATACGTAACTACTGATGAAAAGTATGCAACAGCAATGTATATAGTTGAAGAATTAGACATTGTTGTTAATATTTTATGTTTCACTCTAAAATATATAGTTGAACAATTTGGCCTATGTATATGATACATGGAAGGGAGCCAATGGTTGGAAGACTCTTTTTGTTAATTCTTTTTTCCCTGCTTCATTTTGTTTGATTGTTATATTTATTTCACCTACTGGTAGAGGTTTGATTGATTGGGGATTGCATTTAGTTTTTTCTTTTCAAAAAGTAATGATTGGATTTTACCACAAAAAAAAAAAAAGAAGAAATGATTGGAGCATCTATCAGAGTCATTTCATATAGGCAATGAGATAATCAAGCATGAAATCAATCACAATTAGATTCATTTTATATTGTTAATGAAACGAAAACTAGGAAATCAATTAGACCCACATTTTTAAAAAATGCTCGTTGTAAATGAAGAATATCCCTTTCAGCATGAAAAGCAAGAAGCAGAAAACGGCACACTCCTATATTGATTCATTTGGTTTCTACCTAGGCTAGGAATATTCTAGTTTTCCTTGCCATCCGTATTGTTCACTAAAGGATAACAGGGAATATTACATATACCATCCAACCAACAACTTCTTAATGTTCTTGAAGGGCGCCAGCTCCCCAAGTAGACAATGTAGAATGAAACCAGCCCTTCATTTGGATATATAAATTTGTCCAAACCTGATAAAAGGGCATCTAATCAACATAAAAATAAGTTTCGATTATGTCTGTTTCATGCGCCAGCTGCCAATTATCTCTTGGCTAAATTATTGGTTTGTTAGAAACTTTTCTCTGAAGGCCAAGGATTATCACATTCTCTGATGCTTGAGCTTTCCAAATAACTAGCAACTTGATATTGAGATTCCACCAGCATTAAGAAATCAATAGGAAGAATTGTGCATCTCCACTTGACACCCTTAGGAGTATTAGAACCAACTTGATACCATCAGGAGCAGTAGAAGGTGGAATATTCATTAACATGATCTCATTCAACACCTTAGAGCAGAGGGATTGGCTAGTAGAGATCTCCATCCCTCCACCTGCATGGCAAGAAAATGAAGCAATCTCGTCCACAGCTCTGGCAAATACATCAGGAAAAACTCACACGATGAAGGATCAACAAGACATTTATCCCTTTAAAATCCAATATTCTTACAATTCTAGTGAGCAGAGCGGCGCTATATGCAATATTATTCTTTACTCTCAAAACTCTCCAAAAGTGAGAAGCGATGGATGCTAGACCCATCCAACTACCTATCTATCGCAAAACAGTTCTCTTACCAGTTCCAGGGATGAAAGAGGACTGTATGAAAACCATTCCCAGCCTTCCAAAGTTTTCTCTGGAAATACGTAGTTGTGGACAATGGATCTATGTTCTAGTGGCCATCGAGGGCCCTGGTACTTCTACCACCTTTGACAAAGGCAAGTTAAGGTAGTCATAAGTTGAGATTGCACTGCATAATCCATGCGTCACTATTTGATGTCTATTACGAGACATGTGTTCACATGTGCATGTATGTATACATGAACATTCAGAGAAAATGTACTCAGACTTGCATGCGTACACATTCAAGCCTAATCGATTTGAGAGAGGCCGGAGGGCTCAAGGCATGGATTGCTTAGGTTAAACTTGTCATGGTTCTGCTTTTGAGAGAATTTGTTAGGGAAACTTTCTTCATTCAGCAATGAATGCAGGGGGTAGCTTTGTCTACCTCCATTCCCCCCTCAAGAAAAAGAGAATTTGTTAGAAATAACAACAGTCAAGCTCACACCAACATGCAACAAATTCAACCTCACACTAACATGAAATTATACCCCATCCAAGTGAATGTGAAGATTTCACTGGTGCGTTTGAAACAACTGCCGGCCATGCAAGCAATTAACTACTGCTTGACGAGTCTTTCCACGGCCGCTAGTAAACAGAGCCTTCCTTCCCTTGCTCACCTCTTGGTGGAAAACCGAGCTGCATGCATCCAAAAAACCCTCGCCATGTAGCCCTGCTCAACATTCCTTGAGACGTAGGAGTCCGACAACTCACTTAGGAGGCCAATGGCAATAGACATTGGCTAAAAACCTTCGCCGGCTTCCTCTCGATCCCTTTCAACAAAGCCATGGCTTGCGCATTTCTGTATATCTTCTTCAAACCATCTCTATATATGACCCAAAAGTTCCATGAACAGAGCGCCATCACTCTCTAGTAACCCACATCCATACCAATGGCGAGTCTAAGCCTCCCCACCCTCCTCCACCTCGCCTTCTTCATTCTCCTGAGCCCTTGTTCGGTAGCTGCTCGCAACCATGTCAGAGTGAGTACCGTCGGCACCAAGGCATCTGAACTACAAACCTATGTAGTCCATGTGCAGCCACCGACGTCGACTGTGTTCGGGACGTCCACCGATAGGGAGACATGGTACAAGTCCTTTCTCCCGGAGACCCCTGCAAGAATTGTCCACATGTACACCAATGTTGCCAGTGGCTTCGCCGCGAGGCTCACCGAGCTGGAGCTGGAGGACATGAAGAAGAAGCCTGGATTCCTCCACGCCTATCCCGACCGCCTCTATTCCCTTCAGACTACACATACGCCGGAATTCTTAGGCTTGCAGCTCAACAGCGGGATCTGGAATGATGCGAACTATGGCAAAGGGGTGATAGTCGGAATGCTCGACACCGGAATCTTCCCCGACCACCCTTCTTTTAGTGGGGATGGGATGCCGCCACCACCCGCCAAATGGAAAGGGCGGTGCGACTTCAATGCCAGCCTTTGCAACAACAAGCTCATCGGTGCGAGGACATTCATCAGCGGCGCGATGGCAATGAAAGGAAGAGGTGTCGCAGTGACACCTCCGGTTGACGACGTGGGGCATGGAACCCACACTGCGAGCACAGCGGCGGGAGCACGAGTGGCGGGTGCTAATGTTCTAGGAAATGCTAATGGCACCGCCTCCGGGATGGCACCTCTTGCGCACCTCGCCATGTACAAGGTGTGCACCGAGGATGGTTGTGCCGAATCCGACATATTGGCTGGAATGGACGCGGCAGTCGCTGATGGAGTCGACGTGCTCTCGCTCTCCCTTGGAGGAAACTCCGTTCCGTTTTATAATGATTCAATCGCAATTGGTGGTTTTGGGGCCATCAAGAATGGGATATTCGTGAGCTGTGCCGCAGGTAACTCCGGCCCAAATGCGAGCTCTCTCTCAAACGAGGCCCCATGGCTCCTCACAGTGGCTGCAAGCACCATGGACAGGAACATAAGGGTGACGGTGAAGCTCGGCAATGGCCTAGAATTCAACGGTGAGTCGGTCTACCAGCCACAGATGTACACACCCACCTTCTACCCTCTAGTTTATGCCGGTGCCGGCCCAAAGCCTGATGCCATCTTCTGTGGCAACGGCTCCTTGGATGGTCTGGACGTGAAGGGTAAGATGGTGCTTTGTCAGCGCGGTGGTGGCATCGCCAGGATCGACAAGGGCGTAACCGTGGAGAGTGCGGGCGGTGTCGGCTTTATTCTCGCAAACGGACCTCTTGATGGATACAGTACCATTGCCGATCCTCATGTCCTCCCGGCGTCCCACGTCGGTTACTCCGATGGAGTGAAGATCAAATCCTACATCAGCACTTCGTCGAACCCGACTGCATCCTTCATTTTCAAGGGCACCATTCTCGGGATATCGCCGGCTCCGGCGATCACATCGTTCTCGTCCAGAGGACCTAGTCTGGCCAGCCCAGGCATTCTGAAGCCGGACATCACTGGTCCAGGCGTGAGTGTTCTGGCCGCATGGCCTTCTAATGTCGGGCCGCCGACGGTAAACAGCACCGGTCCGACCTTCAACATAATATCCGGCACCTCCATGTCCACCCTCATCTCAGTGGCATCGCGGCGCTGCTCAAGGCCGCACATCCAGATTGGTCCCCAGCAGCAATCAAATCGGCGATCATGACGACGGCCGACATACTGGATCGTAGTGGGGACCCGATTGTAAACGAGCAACACCTCCCAGCTAACCTCTTTGCCGTGGGTGCTGGCCATGTCAACCCGGTCAAGGCTAATGATCCGGGGCTGGTCTATGACCTTAGCGCCGATGACTATATTTCGTACCTCTGCGGCTTGGGCTACACGAGCTCGCAAGTGACCGCAATTGTTCGCCAGTCGGTCAATTGTTTGGTGATCAAGAATATCACTGAAGCAGAGCTTAATTACCCTTCCATCTCGGTGTCGCTTGGTCCCACTACGACGTCGATCACTGTGGAACGGACTGTGAAGAATGTCGGGGAGGCGATGTCGGTGTACTCGGCAGACATTGATACTCCTTATGGAGTGGCAGTGAGTGTCAGTCCGATGAAGCTCCAGTTCTCGGAGGTGAACCAGGAGATGAAATTTTATGTGACCTTCTCAGCAAGCAGCAGCCGTGGCGCTGCGAGGTTCTCGCCGGGCTACCTGAATTGGGCATCGGAGAAGCGGATGGTGAGGAGTCCGATATCTGTGACCTTCAGTAACTAGGGAACGCAGGCCACGGTTTGCCTATTTGGTGTCGCTCGTCTCTGTTAGTTTGGTTTTACATTCTCATGCAGTTATGCACTGGCATCATGGATGACATGGCTTTGAACAAATAAATTTTGAGGTGTGGGTCAAGTGGTAGACGTGTTTGCTAGTTGGGGATTTTGGAAGGAAAAAAAAAAATGGAGAACCACTCTATTTTGGTAATTGCAATTGGAATTAATCTATTTCTTTTTAAATGGTATGTTTTACCACATTTGTCCCTAGATTTAAACGAATTCACACATTAAGCTCGATCGGCTGCGGTGGCGTATCAGACAATTCGAACGCAGCTTTGGATGAGGTTAGAGGTAGGTCAACGATTGGACCTAGCTAGTTTTTCCTATATTTGGCGTCCCACGACCAAGTTACAAAATTGAGTAGGGATTAGTTAAGCCATATAGTGATCACCAACGAATGGCTTAAGAAGGACTTCATATATGTTCGGGTCGGTGTGGCTACACAAAATGAGGTTTGAGCACGTTAACTCTGGGTCAGTCTTCTAAATTCTTGAAGGCACAATTCGAAAACTTCATGTAGGCTTCACTTCATTCCATTAAGCCTAACACAACTGCACAAGAGGAGCCTATATGGCCTAATAGCGGGCATTTCTTAAAAAGCCTTATTAATTCACAGCACGGTGAGTCAGCAACTAAGTCACAATTTCGGATAAATATAGGAAAAAAGGTCTAGTCCAACACTATTACTTTCATCCATCCTCAAGATAATTCTGAACCTTTTCGCTTGGTTCACCTTTGTAACCACAGTTTCACAGGCTTCACCAGCGCCGAAACACCCCTTGGAATGTAAACCTCCGGCCAATATGTGGACTTGGGCATCCTGCACATTTGTCACCATCTTATTAGTTGTAACTCTGATCTATTATTGCTATCAATTGTTAACATGATCTTTCTTCATTAAGTTATATTGTCCATGGATATATTCTAGAAAGAATCTTAATAAAATTAGTGGGGCTCAAGGTCATTATGATAGCCAATACGGGGCACGTAGGAAAACTGCAAAATCAATCCAATATTTCTTATAATAACACCTCGTTAACATCTTGATGATCAATTAAAAATTTGAAATACTGTACACCGTTTTCTTATACAAGAATTGAGAAAACTGAAGTTTAATCATGAAGAACCTTGAATATCCATTTAGATTTTACGCTCTACAACATCCATTAAACAACTCATTCACAATCTGTTCTTATCATGTGCTTCAGAGCTTTGTAATGCTTATATGAAAGTGACTATTACCTTCACTTCATTTATTGTTTTCATTTTAATTAGAATCTTCTTTTGTTGGCCCATAAAAATCCAGCTATCAATAATATAGTAAGACAAAATCAATATGTTAGCTTTAATTTTACATAGAACCCCTAAATAGACATTCCTATCTGAAGATAAATTCTGATTCCCTTAATAAATCTCAGAACATACAATCTTAAAAATCTCCCTCATAGGTTAAATCATAAAAAAAATAGTTCAGAATTTATGGTATGAGTCATTCATTAACTCATTATCTCATTATGTTAAGTTAAACCATCATGAACCAAATTGTACTTATTCACTTCCTCTTCCTTTCTTAATAAAACTAATTAAAAATTCAGATAAAAATCAGGATCACATGGTACATTTGGAGCAAATATGTATGCTCAAATATCCTTTTTCTTTGTTCATGGTGCAGAATTATATGATGGAAGTGGTTTTCTAGTTATAACATTAAAATGTGCAATTTGATATGGATCAGAATATATATTTGTGAACAGAGGTTTCTCTGTTTTTGTATATGGTTTAGAATATTCAATAAACTTTTAAAAATACTGAAACATTAGTCTATAAGCTTCTTATCTAATTCTGTTTCTTTATAAATCAAAATATGGTCCGTCAAAGTGTTATCAATGGTTTTTAACTTGATATTCGCTTTATGTTAAAGTGGTAGATTTATTGACTGACATTTCAAGCACTAGAGTTGTCTATTACGAAACTTATGAAGCCATTCGGCATACTTAAGGGTGCGTTTAGTTAGCCATTAAAAAAATATTATTTTTATTTTTTAATTTTTAAAAAGCAAAAATCAAAAAGCAATATTTGATAACTTTAGAAAAAGCAAAAAGTAAAAAATAAAAAAATCAAAATAATTACTTTATATACAAAATAAAAATTTTTACTTTTCAAAATTTATTTTTTTATTTTTTTTGCTTTTGCACATCTAAAATATTATACAAAAAGTAAAAAGCCCGAATCTTTCCCCCTCGTTGAGCTTTTTACCTTCCCACCCTCTTCTTCCTCTCTTTCTGAATCTTTCTCCCTCGTCAAGCTCTTCACTTGCTATCCCCAAATATTACTTTTTATTTTATAGCAATATAGTTATCAAACATATTTTTTATCTTTTTGCTTTTACTTAATAGTAAAAATAAAAAAAAATAAAAAATATTTTTTAAAAATTAAAAATTAAAAATCAAAAAATGCAACCAAATGCACCCTAAATGTTTCGCATAATGTAGGTACTTAGAAGAGGATTTAGTGTTTCATAACTTACTCATACCTAGAAAAAGTTTCGATGCAGAGAGCATCCATTTTTTTTGTAGAGCTTATACATATACGACATCTCTTCCCTCGATAAAAGACCCTAAGCTTCAGCTAAGTTTCTAGCGCCACCATTGACTCTATTTACTTCGTATGTTCCTTTACATAAAATATGCATTAAACTTGTTTGGTAATTTATCTATTTATTTTTATTTTTTATTGTTTACAGACATGATCGATGCTTTCATTGCTACACGATGGGACTTGTTTTTTTGTTCTCAGTTTCTAGGTATTAGAACCATGCACAGTTTTATCTGAATTTTGGAGCTATTGGATTTTAGGTATCAGGAAAAATCTCATGGCTGAAGACCACAATGGATGTCGGATTAATTCACCGACGTAACTGTACTTAGAAATATAGGCTACCAGTTTGAGCAGTGGAATCACTGGGTAAGTTAGATTTTTTTTTTTTTTCCAATGTGTTTCTGTGTTAAAATCAGTTAGAAATCATGTTTCCTTTATCCTCTGAAGTTATCATGGGCTTTTCTTCATTTTTTTTTATATTTTTTCTATTGATACTTCAAAAGCATCTGGTCGGCGCTATGTCAGCATAGATAGGCTTTGTGATTTCTTGAATGCCACCCAAGCCTAAATTTTTCAGGTAAGGAGAGAGAAATCTATATACCACCCTAAACATGCTCAGCCTTGATGTAATGAAGAAATGTGTAGTTACTGAGGGCTGGAGCCCTGTTTTTGCAACTAGTCAGGTATCTCTTTCTAACTATTATTTTAATGTTCTGAGCTCTTGCCTGGTACAAGTTTTCTGTTGTCATAGTGTTCTGTATTCATGGGCTATAAACACTCTAGTGAGCTTACCTTTTCAGGTTCAAGATGCAACTCCGAAGTTCGCTCTATTTTCCAACTTCTCCATATGAAAGAATCTCCACCTACATATTTTCGGACCAACAAATTTACTTCAGCTTTCCAGAAAATTGTTGATGCTTATGGGTAAGTTCAATGGGCTTAACTGGAAATTTTTATCTTTTACATGGTCACGTATGAAAACTGAAGCTGTTTTTGTAATACACCTGTGCTATGTGAATGCATCGGATGGTGCTCATAATATGATCTGTTTTTTTTTTTGTAATTGATATGCTTTGCTTTTTTCCATTTTTGTTATATTTTTCTTCATAATATGATCTGTTTCTTTCAGTGGTTTGAGAAAAAAAAATCTTAATTTTGCATTTCTTATATAGAGCCTATATATGTACACTATCTTTCTTCCTCGAATACTAGACCCCAAGCTTGAGCCAAATTTCTAACGCCACCATTGTCTTTGTTTACTTCGTATGTACCTTTACATAAAATATGCATTGAACTTGTTGTGTAATTTATCTATCTTATGTTTATTTTTTATTGATTGCAGACATGATCGAGCTTTTCTTGCTGCACAATCATGGATTTGGCTAGTTTTTGGACAACACATCCTAAAGGATTTTTGAATCTATTAGTTAGTTTGCTTATTTTTGGTATCTTGTGTTTGATATTTTTGGAAGAAAATTTGTGTTTGGTACTTGTATTAACAATGGATGCTTAGTAGTTTTTCGAAGAAAATTATTTATGGTAATTTGTATTAACAATGGATGCCCAGTAGTTTTTGGAATGAAATGAATTGTTCAATGAAATAGATGCATGTGGTAGTTATACTGTGATGAGTTATGAATTATGCAGGATTTCTTTTAAAAAAAAAAAGGAAACCTCTATTGTGGCGCTTGAAATTCGCCAAAATAAGTTATTTTGGCAAGCCCTGTTCACCAAAATAGCATATTTGTGGCAAATCAAATATGCCACAATAGGTGAAGAATTCACTGCTATCTAACTCTATATTGGCAAAGCAAATCGCCAAAATATCCTTTTTTGGTGAGTCAGACCCACCACTATAGCATACCTATTTTGGTGAATGAAATGCGCCACTATAGCATATCTATTTTGATGAATGGCAAATGCCATAATAGGTCTGTTCTTTCACACAAATACTAATTGTGATGCGAGCTCATTTGGCATTGTTCTGAACACCACAATAGACCTATTGTGGTAATTTTTCAAACTATTATGGCGAATTAGATATGCCACAATAGGCCCTATCTATAGTAGTGCACACAAACTTACAAACCCACCAAAGCCAAGGCTGTGGGAGTGGTAAGGGAAGCTGCCTTGAAGCTTGCAAGGAGAAGAAAGGAGGCAAAGCAGGGTGGAACTCAATTTTGTTGAGATTCATTATCAAGTCCCGATCCAGTTAAAATTTTATTTTTAGTTGGTCATCGATTTTAATAACTTTATAATTATATTCCCAGTATTACTCTATTTAATTATTTTCTTTTAAAGATTTTGGAATTTGTGTTTTAATGGATCTTTGGTTTGTGAGTTTAAGTAGGAGTCAAACTTCCACCTACATGGTACTCTTTTTAAAGGGACCTTTGGTATCTATTTGGTATGTAGAAAATGCTATGAAGTTTGTGTGGGAAGAAAGAGAAAAGAGAGATTATTTGTAAGTATGAAAACTCTTTTATGAGAAATCTTTGTAAAGTTTTGGTCTTTATTCTTCTTTGAATAAATTTATATTTTTCTTCTATTTTTTCCATCCATAATTATTTTTTTCGTAATTCTCTACATATATATATATATTTTTGTTTGATGTTTGTTTGGGATCTCAGGCTAGCATAATCAATCTACTCCAGGTAGCATATCGTTCTACATAGTATCAGAGCTAAAGTCTCAAGATTGGTGGCCTGTGTGTTTGTAGTTCTACATAATACCAAGCAAAGGTTTTGAGATTGATGGTCTATATATTTATGGTTTTACATGGTATCAAAGCTATAGACTTAGTGAGTGGTTAATAGTTTGTAGCTTCGATTAGATTTATTTGAAGCATGATTTTTTTAAGAGCGATAATTTGATTGTTGGTGGTTTTTGTGTTCATAGCTCAACGTAGTTAAAGAGCTTCCAGTAACTCATTTTATGGTAATGCAAGCATGTGGACTCCTGTTTGATAATTCAAAAGGTGAATCATTATAAGCAATGCTATATATTACTGTCTCTATTAGTAAATTTAGTTATAAGATGCATGATCTTATCAATATCAATAAGGCTGCTTTTACTATTACCACTTCTCTTCGTAAGTTGAGCAATACTTATTATCCATGTTGGAAAAGCTCTTGTTAGATCTTATTTGAAGGGCCAAAATTTATGGATAATTTTCGATGAGTTAGAGATGATGCCAATAGATGAGATTGTGAGAAGAAAGTAAAATTTGAAATCTCGTAAGATAATGTAGATTTTTCAAATTTTAGTAGACACAAAAAATTTTCTTCATGTTTAAGATGTAAAGAAGCCAAAGAAAGTGTGAAATATTTTTGCGGTTGTCTACTCAAATTTTGGTAAAATGAGATATCCCAAACAAAAATTATCGGAGGAGTGGATTTAGATTCCAAATTTTCCTAAAAATTTCAAAGAGGAATAGAATTGATTTGAAGATGATGATTTAAAACAAGGAAAGCTTGATAAGTTAGAGACTAAATCAATGTCTAAAGATTCAGAGCATGGCAAGCTTGATCAGCTTGAGGATCAACAAAGTTTAGAAGAGAATCTTGAGCAAGAGAAACTTAATTAGATGGTTGTAGTCTCAAGTTCAAAAGAAATCGTAATTGAAGAATCCGCTAATTTTGAAATTACTTAGAAAAGGCAAAGGATGTTACAATTGATCTAGTTATTGAGATCCATATTGAAGAATCAAATCACATGGAAGAATCCTATATTAAAGCTATCTAAATTTTGAATGTTTCTTATGAAGATTTAGTCAGCTATGAAGATAAAAGCTGAGTGATTTTGAAGTAGCTTCGAAGATCAAGAAACAAGAAGATATACTTGATAGAGATAATTCTTATTATGCCTTGGTACTGGTTGATTTTGAAGCTACTTCAAAATTTGAGCTGTTAGAAGACTCTATACATAAGGAGTTAATTTTATGTTCAGAAGAAGCAAACTATGTCCAAATATTTGAAGCAATACAAGTGAAGGCATGTAGATATGATCAAATTTTTATTTTTGATTTTACTTATATGCAAGTAATAGCCGATGTTTATAGTTTTTACAACAACTTGATACTCATTGGGATAAGCTGGATGCTCGAAAGAAGCACAGCATTAATTGTGACCATGGAGTTTTAATATATGCTTCGAAGAGGATGAATCAATAAAGAACTATTATTTGAGCCAATAAAGGATCTATTATTCAGTTATTTGTTTAATAAATTATTACATATTTTGTTACTGTGGCAATGATGGTGATGGCTATGATGGTACTTTATAACATCGATAATTTCAGCATTGTTGGTATGGACTTTACAATGAGAGAGAGTGTTAAGATTTATTGTCAAGTTCCAATCCGATTAAGATTTTATTTTTAGTTAATCGTTAGTTTTAATGACTTTAGGATTAGTTTTAATGACTTTGGTGTCTTTTGGTACATAGAGAACAATGCGAAAGATTGATTGTGTAAGAAGAAAGAGAAAGGAGAGATTATTTGTACATGTGGAGACTCTTTTGTAAGTAATTTTTGAAAAATTTTAATCTTTATCCTTTTTTGAATAAATTTATTTTCTCTCCCAAGTTTTTCTTGCATAATTATTTTTTTCATGATTTTCTGTACATATATCTATTTGGTGTTTGTTTTAGATCTTAGACTAGCATGATCTATCTACTCCATATAGCATGCCATTCTACAAATTTGACCCTATCAGACCACTTCATTTTCATCCTCATGAGTTGTTGCTAGAATGGGGAAAAGCATGTGGCTTTTTCTTTGATGAAAAAGTGGCTAAGGAGGTTGTTAGCACATTGCTGGAGCTTGAAAGGGAGAAATCGGCTGCCTGTGGGCAATAGGAGCTTTGGAGTCTTGGTTGTGTTGTCAACTAGAGGCTGATGATGGATTGTATATTTTGGAGGCTCATGAACTTTCTATTTAGGGATGCTAATTTTTTCTAACCTGATCGATGAGTGCTAGGTCTGATCTGATCCGATCCAAATGGGATGGATTTCACCCTATCCAATTAAAAAGTGAGGCTGATATGGGTTTTAGAAAAAATATTCAAAGCAGATTCTAATCGGATATAGATAATGGTATGCCCCTTCTTGAATCCATCCCGATAATTTCTCTCTTTTAAAACTTAAAATATCTCTCTCTTATTTAAATAAAATCCAAAATCTGATTAATCTGATTGGCCCCCCACCCCCAACCCCACTTGGCCACCCTGACACCCAAGGGCCCTAGTGGTGCTATAGTGGCTTGGTGGCCGGTAGGTCCCTACTCCCCCCACCCTTAGCAATGGCTCGATGGGGGGGTTGGTCGTGGACAAGGAGGATGCTGACAGCAGAGAGGAAGTGATGATAACAATGAGAGCTTATTGGTTTCAGTAGGGACTTGGTGGTGGATGAGGAGGGTGCTAGCAGCGAAGGTTGGAGTTCAGAACTGTTCGCTTGGGGGGAGGGGGCAGCTAGCGTTCTAACAAAATCTTAGCTATTGTCTAAGCTTCCTTATTTGGCCGCTTCAAGGCTCCCACCCGATTGAGACTCCTGAGGAGTGAGGACAGAGGAAAAACCAAGGGAAAACAGCAAAAAAATCAACGAAAACAAAGGAAGAATGGAAGAAATTGAAAGGTAAAACCTTTTCCCGCATGGGTCGATCTTTCTTTTTTTTTTTTTTTGCTTCTATTTCTTTTCTTGTTATTTTTCTTTTTTAGATAACTGTGGGAAGGAGAGCACTTGAGAAAGACCGGATGGGTTTCTTCGGTTCCAGTTGGTTTTTTTCTCAAGCATATGGATTTTGTGTGAGTTATGGTGGTGTGAGTTGGTCCCCTGAGGTTTTGAGACCTTAATCTTGGTGGAAACATAATATTTTATAGGGTTTGGAGATGAGGTGGCGGACGATAGTAGGGCATTGGTGGAGATGGGGAATGGAGAAGGGTAGCAACAAATGGAGTGGGGAGAGGCTAGGAGTGAGATGAAATGAGAGACTAAGTATACCCGATTCAACCCAATCCATCCTTAGAACCCAACCAGAGATGGGTATGGGGCGGGTCTGGATATCGATTTTTTTCTGACAGGGTGGGTATAGATATTGGTCGACCCAACCAATATCCAACCCATTGCCATCCCTATTTCCTCTTTTCCTCTTATGCTTATATCAATGTGGCACATGGGAAGTGTGGTCCCAGGTTCTTTGTATATGCTTTACTGAGGATTTCTTGTGGTTGTTCCTTGTTTTTATAATGGCTATGTACCGAGCTGTTTGGATGGTTAGGATTGTATTGGTCAATAGACTATGCTTTGTTTCTTCTCACCGTTGCACATTAGTTGTTATCCCCTTCTTCTATCCTGTTACATGGGTGTCTTGGTACTATTGGAAGTCTGGGATGCCCAGTCCGTTTTTATGAGCTTATCTTTTGTCAACATGATTGTTATCTCTTGGAGCATTAGGGGCACCGGTGCACCTGGTAAAAAAAGGCCATCAAAGATCTTAATTATCTCTCTCTTACTGTGAGGTCATTTTATTACAGCAAACTAAAGTGGTCTCCCATTCTCAATCTGTTTTGCGATCCATGGGCAGATATCGATTAAATGAATGGGCATATTTGGATTCACCTGGATTTTTGAGGGGTATTTTTGTTGCGGCCAATCCCCTCGTCATCTATTTGCCAGAAACGAGCACCTGCAAAATCAAATCCGCATTGACTGGAAATACCTCCGGCGGAGACCCTCCGATGCTTAAGTCAGAGAAGGAGAACTGGGCAACAGCAATTTGTATGAAAATGGTGGCAAAGCTCAGCGTAAGAATGGCTTACCTGTGGCTGTTACCTTACCCTCTTTTTATAAAATAGATGGTCGTAACCATCGGATTTGGTCCCGTATTTGGTGGCGTAAGATCATTGGGCGGTCATCTCACAGTGGGTTATAAATCCTCTCGGATTACGACGAGATATCAGTAGATTAACCATCCGTAATGGTTATGAAGTATTTGAATGTACCAGCCGACTGTGCGTCGGAGGTTGACTGTCGGATAATAATCTCTGAAGTGCCAACAGTCGGAGTAGTCTAGTGTCTGTAGAGTCTGAGCGTCGACCGCTCACTGATTCAGGGTCGGTGAGGGATGTCCAATTGGTCAGTCGTTGGTTTGCTTAGTCGATGGTCGGCTGGTAGTCGTTGTCGGAGACGTCCGTCCATGTAGTCAGGTAAAGTCGAGTGTCGGTCAGTCTATTTCGAAGATTGGCCGGCGAGTGGAGGTCAGTCGGTTTTCTCCAACAGTTGCCCCCCCATTTTTGAGTCCAAAGGTGAGTCATCGCGTGCATAGCCATGAGGTTGGTCGCTTTGGATGAAAGAAGTTGTTATTTGTCGTGTCGAGTCTCGATTTTATCGCCGTATTCTCCGAAATACGATCGATCATTTCCTTTGTCGTCCTTGAGCTGTCGTATCAGTGAAAAAATTTGGTGTCAGGCATCGTTTGCGGAAGGTGAGCCAGCACCAGGCGTTATATCGAGAAGGCGAACCGGCATCGCGTGATTCAACTCTGGCTTCTAGATCTTCGCCACGTGTCAGGACATCATTGGGTCAGAGTTGTTCACATGGATGGAGGTGATGTGGTTCAATCTGATGCAGGTGCATCGTACTGTCAGACTGATTGATGGGTTCAGATGTTGCCACGCATCATCATTTGGCATGGCTTCGGTCTGGCCGCTTTCATCCGGGCCGTCGGGCATTCTTCTATATAAAGGGGCCCTGTTAGCCAGGTATTTACCCTGCTGTTGTCTTTTCTGAAAAGAGGGCTCTGCCAGAGAGTAGCTCTTGAGCGAAAATCCCTCCTTGTTGTTTTTCTTAGTCCACATCCCTTGAGCATTTTTGATGAGTGAGGCTGTCACAGGGGATGGTCGGTCGGGGGTTTCGGCCGACGACTCCCTGTCGGACTTGAGAATTTTTCTATTGTGGGGTCTGACTGTTGGTCGATTTTAGAAGTGGCATCATGCTTCGAGCCAATGCCAGTTTTTTGCTCCTGGTGTCGATGGTGGGGTCGACGACCTATTTCTGTGTATCCCGCATCCCCATCTCAACTGCATGATCAAAGTCATTTTCATCGGTGGACGAAAATCTGAAGTCCGCCCCTAGCTCCTCTTTCGAGGAGGGTGCGATCGTTGCCCGAGCTTCACCGAGGAGGGTTCGGTCATCGATCGAACACCAAAATCCTCTTCTATCTTCGATTTTCGATCGGGCTTCAGCTAGGAGGGTGCGATCGTTAACCGCATCTTCAATGTAGAAGTGGATCGACTGCCGATGTGGTTGGCCAAGCTGCATGATCAGCCAACCATCTTCGTGGTCTGTCCCGATTTGTAGCTCCCAAATTGGAAGATGAAGTTTATCAGAGGTGTCGATCCAAGACGGACCTACCAGTTCTTCGGTGGAATGGAAGGCGGCGATGAAGATTAGTCGGCATTTTTGGCCTTTCTTTTTGTAAAGGATGTATGATTGGACTTCGGTCTAATTTTGTAATCCTTCTTTTCAGTAATGAAAATATTTTCTTTGACTTCTTCGCGTGTCATAGAATTCATAATGTCTATTTTGTTGAAGCATTCTCCGAATGTAGATTGTAGACCCGACCTTTGCAGATTCTGCAGAACCCGCTAGTTGTGTAGCATCCGACGTACTTAATTAGGATAATTGATGGTGAGCCGAATATCCATTGCTTGGACCTTGGTCGGGCTTGCACACCGTGTTGTTTGTGGAGCGATCTCTGAATGTAGCTCGTTGACTCGACTGTTATGTAGATTTTGTAGGATCTGCTAGTCGAGTGGGGTCCGATGTATTTAGCTAGGATAATGATGGTAAGTCGAGTATCTGTCATTTGGATCTTGGTCGGACATATACGTCGTGTTGTATGATAAATGGTGGCAAGCCGAATATCCTTCGTCTGGTCGTGGCCGAGTCGGTATGTTGCCAATCCGACCTTGATCGTCTTGACATTTTGCCTTTGATGCTAAGTCGGCAAATTAGTCAGCTGCTTTGAACACAAGCTGACTATGAGGGGAGTGTGGCTTCTGTAGAGGAGATTTTTGTTGCCGACGTGGGCCTCCCGTTGATGTTGATAGATCGATTCATTGGAGGAACCGATATGTCGTTGGTGGTTAGGCCATTAGTTTCTAACTTCTTTCGAAAAGTCAGGTCCAAGTTGCAGCATCAGTGCTCAGGCCTCCTCAATGAGGACCGACATTTCATAAGAAGACAAGTGTTGATGACTTCATAACTCTAAAGCTGAATTGCATTCCAAGTGAGGATGTACAAGGATTACTGATAGTACAGCTTCAGATTGTCAACATTCCAAGTTTGGGGAATGGCTGACCCTTCCAGAGTTTCGAGTCGATAGGTGTCCGATCTGATGGTCTCTAATATCTTGTAGGGTCCCTCCCAGTTTGGAGATAGCTTTCCTTGATCCAAGAATTTTGAGATTTCTGCTTTCCTTAGAACCAAGTCCCCCGGACGAAAAACTTTCAGTTTGACCTTGGCATTGTAGTACCGAGCTATTTTCTGTCAGTACATTGCCATGCAGAATTGAGCTTCATGTTGGAGTTCTGGCAGTAGATCCAAGTCAGCTCTTCGACACTCGAAGTTGTCCGGCTTATTGTACTGTTCAACTCTGGTTGACGGGAGCCCGATCTCGAGCAGGATCATTGCTTCTGTTCCATAGGCCAAGTTGAATGGAGATTCTCTAATTGGTATACGGAGAGTTGTTCGATATTCCCACAAGACTTGATACAACTCCTCGACCCAAAGGCCCTTGACTTCGTTCAGTCGGGTCTTCAGCCCATGTAGGATGGTTTGGTTGGTCACCTCAACCTCTCCATTTGACTGTGGATGTTCGACTAAGGTCAACTTGTGTGTAATGTGAAACCTCGCACAGAATTCTCTGAAGTCCTGATTATCGAATTGCCGTCCATTATCGGTGATGATGGTATGTGGCAATCCGAACCTGTCGATAATGGATTTCTGGATGAAGTCCTTCATTTTGCACTCGATGATCTGTGCCAGAGGTTCGGCCTCTACCCACTTAGTGAAATAGTCGATGGCGACCACTATGAACTTCCTCTGGCTAGACGTCGGGGAAAAAAGATCGAGTATGTCAATTCTCCACTGAGCAAAAGGTCAGGATGCAGTGATAGATGTCAGCCGGCTGGCTGGCTGACGTTGTATGTTGGCATACTTCTGGCATGATTCGCACCTCCAAACCAACTCAGCTGCATCCTTCTTCATAGTGGGTTAATAGTAATCTTGTCGCTAGACCTTGTATGCCAAAGACTTGCCCCCCAAGTGGTTCTCACAGATTCCTTCATGCACTTCCTTGAGTGCGTAATCTGCATCTATCGGTCCCAAGTACTTCAGCAGGAGAAGAAAAAATGATCTCTTGTAGAGACAACCATCCATTATCACGTACTGAGAAGCTGTCCATCTGAGTCATCTCGCTTCTATGGGATCCTCTGAGAGAGTCCCGTCAGTTAGATACTGAATGATCAGATCCATCCAGCTTGGCTCGACTGTCAGTTGTAACACTTCCTTGATCTTGTTGATGCTAGGTTGTTCGAGACATTCCATGAATGTCCGACCTAGCAAATTGTAAGCAGTCATCGCCAGTTGGGAGAGTGCGTCGGCATGAGCATTTTCAGCTCTAGGTATGTGAAAGATCCCAAAGTATTTTAGATCCTTCACGAGATCTTTCATCTTCTGGAGGTATCTGGTCATGGTCGGGTCATGAGCTTTAAATTCGCCCTGACCTGTCCTTCGATCAATTAGGAGTCGGTGAAGACTTTCAGGCTGTCGATCTTGAGCTCCTTGGCCATCTTCAAGCTAGCTAGAAGAGTCTCATATTTAGCTTGATTGTTGGAAGCCTTGAAGTTGAACCAGAGGGTGTATTCGGTGACTACCCCTTTCAAGTTGGTGAGTAAGAATCCGGCTCCGCTTCCTTAAGCATTAGACACTCCATCGATGTGTAGTACCCAAGTCGACTTAGAGTCAAGGTTGGGAGTCGCAGCTTCCTTCGTGTCTGCACCTTCCAACTTATCGTCGGCTATTGAGCATTCTGCGATGAAGTTGGCTAAGACCTGCACTTTCATAGATGATCATGGTCGATATTGTATGTCGAACTCACCTAACTTCACTACCCACTTCATCATTCATCCTGATGTATCTGGATGATGTAGGATTACCTTCAAGGGTTAATCGATGAGGATCACGATAGTGTACACTTGAAAGTATGGATGAAGCCATTGCGTCGATATGATCAGAGCATAGATCATCTTTTTCGCTCTTGAATATCAAGTTTCGACATCGTGGAGTACCTTGCTGGTGTAGTAGATGGGTCGGTGAATTCAGCTTTCATCTTCTCGAATAAGTACCGAACTAACCGCCTCTGACGTGGTGGCCAAGTAGAGATTTAATATTTCTCTGACCTCTGACTTTGTAAGCAGAGGTGGAGAAGTCAGGTATTTTTTAGATCTTTGAAGGTCTGTCGATATTCATCCGATCAGGAAAAATCTTTCATTTGTCTCAAGATTTTGAAAAAAGGTAGACATCTCTCAGCCGACCTAGAAATGAACCGACTGAGTGCGGTGATCTTCCTATTCAGCTGTTGTATCTCTTTTTTTGTGTTTGGGTGCCTCATGTTGATGATGACTTTTATTTTTTCAGGATTAACCTCGATCCCCCATTGAAAAATGAAGAATCCGAGGAATTTTCCCAAGGTCACCCCGAAGACACATTTGGTCAGATGCAGCCTCATCCGATGTCGTCGAAGTGTGTCGAAAGCTTCTTTCAGATCTTAAATATGATCTAAAGTCTGAGTGCTCTTCACCAGCATGTCGTCCATGTATACCTCCAAGTTGCACTTGATTTGTGCCTTGAAGATCTTATTGACAAGCTATTGGTAGGTGGCTCCGATATTTTTTAGATCGAAAAGCATTACCTTGTAGCAATACAAGCCCTTGTCGGTCACGAAAGCTATGTGCTCTTCATCCTCTGGTGCCATGCCGCTTTGGCTATATCCGGCAAAAGCATCCATAAAGCTGAGGAGCCGATGACTTGATGTCGCACCCACCAGTTGGTCAATCTTCGATAGCGGGAAGCTGTCTTTTGGGCAGGCTCGATTCAAATCGGTGTAGTCGATACAGATCCTCCATTTTCGTTGGCTTTTTCACCATCACCATGTTGGCTAGCCAATCGGGGTACGTGACTTCTCTGATGAAACCTGCCATGAGCAGCTTGTCAGCTTTTTCTTCCATGGCCTTTTGTCTCTCTGGAGTAAAGGATCGCTTCTTTTGCCTCACCGGCTTAACATTGGGACTGATGTTGAGTCGGTGGGTCATTATTTTGAGAGAATGCGGGCATGTCTGTGGCTAACCAGGCGAATACGTTGGCGTTGGCTCTGAGCAGCTTTATTAGTTGTTGGCATTCTGAGTCGGATAGTTGTGATCCAACCCAGACCGTCAACGCAGAGAAGGGCGTCGATTGCCCCCTGAATCATCATGAGAGCCTTGTAGCTCTCAAGATGGTCAACTAGATCGATGGAGCTGTCGTAGGACTCCACATGCGGCATCTTGAAATGACTCGAGATCGGTTCGTCCAAGATGAGTTGGGAGAGAGGTTGGGCGGTACGAAAGTCGAAGTCATTTGAGGACTTCTGACCGTCCATCTAAAGCTGAGCTAATCAGTGATGGATTTCTTTGAACTTACATTCGTAGTCCTCGAGTCGTTGGTGGTGGGAGACCCCGGAGGTCGAACCTCCTGAAGAATTTGAAGGGAAGGCAGATGGAGTGTTCGGTCGTTTTCCTTTTCTTGCCCGATCCAACTAGGAAAGAGGAGGGCACCGCGAATTGTGGGAAGGGCATCGAGAATGCCGCAAGTGTCATGGCTCGTCCCGATAAGATAGCCGAGATGGCCGCTCTGGTGAAGGAGATGGAGATTGTTGTGGATGACGGTGGCTGTGCCTAGAGGGCACCGTATGTGCCGCCGGTTGTTCCGCCGGTGGTTGCAGTGGCTAGGTCTACTGCTGCTGGAGGCTTTTGACTGCCTCCATGAGAATATTTATTTGCTGCACTATCGCAGCGATCTGCACGTCCGTGGTGAGCATGGGGCGTAGAGAACTGGGCTCTACTATCGGAGGTAAGGGAGGAGCTTCTTTCTAGCGGAAGAGTGTCTTGCCGATTCGATGGCCGTCGAGTGTTGGGCTCTGATTTTCATCATGATGAATATTATCCTGCCCCCTATCTGATGCACCAATCTGTTGCGGCCAATCTCCTCATCGCCTGTTCGTCGGGAATGAGCACCTGCAAAATCAAATTTGCACTGATCAGAGTTGACTCCAGCGGAGACCCTCCGATGCTTAAGTCAGAGAAGGAGAACTGGGCAATAGCAATTTGTATGAAATGGTGGCAAAGCTCAGCATAAGAATGGCTTACCTAGTGGCAAAGCTCAGCGTAAGAATGGCCATTGGATTTGGTTCCGCATTTGGTGGCATCGGATCATTGGACGGTAATCTTGCAATGGGTTATAAATTTTCTTGGATTACACCGAGATATCAGTAGATTACCATCCGTGATGGTTATGAAGTATTTGAATGTAGCAGTCGACTGTGCGTCGGAGGTTGATCGTCGGATAATAATCTCTAAAGTGCTGATAGTCGGAGTAGTCTAGTGTCGGTAGAGTCTGAGCATCGATCGCTCACTGATTCAGGATCGGTGAGGGATGTCCGATTGATCAGTCGTTGGTCTTCTTAATCGATGACTGGCTGGTAGTTATTGTCAAAGTCGTCTGTCTGTGTAGTCGGATAGAGTCGAGTGTCGGTCGGTCTATTCCGGAGATTGGTCGGCGAGTGGAGGCCAGTCAGTTTTCCCCAACAATTTTAATCAGATGGAACTATAATATCTTCTTGATCAAGAGCTCAATTAGGAAATCCTTCTTTCTCACTGTGGAATTGTATTGCCATAATTTGAAGAAGAGTCTATTCTTCTCTACCATCTATGGACCTGACTATAGAACTACTAGAGATTCTTTCTTTCATAAGTTGGTGGACATCAGAGGCTGCATTTCCGACACCTGATCAATTGGAGGGGACTTCAATGTCACTAAATCAATTGAAAATAGAAGTGTAATGACCCAAATTTTTAAATATATATATATAATAAAAAATAAAATAAAATAAAAAGTTGACCAGAAAAAAAACATGGAAGAGGGGAGGTGAGTCTGAGCAGGACTCATCTTCTTTTTCTTCTCAAATTCATCAGATGAAATCCGATTTTAAGTTGATTTCTATCACTCACCCAGCTCTATTTATGGTCTTCCACCTCCATTTGATTCCCTCATTAGAAATCTAAACCCTGAAAGCCATCGGTTCTCTAGTTTTCTTCTCGAACGTCAGCCACCACCAATGCTGTGACCATCAGCACAGATCACCAAAATCTAGGGAAGAACCCAACATCTTTTGATTAGCCCTTCCTCTCCCTCTTTCGCACTCCCTAGATCTTGGATTATGATAGACGAACTGTCAAATTTTGAAAAAAAAATGGCAAACAGATTGATTTTTCCTATTTTTCCACATCTTATTCTTGATTTTTCTGATAGGATTTTGCCACTGCCAGTCATCGGATATATATCGGTGATCACCATCATGGCATTTCCCTCTGGCCACGAGCATCACCGATAGGGAGGAGGGCCTCCCTTGCCACAAGAATGAGAGGACAAAGAGTCCCCTGTTCCATGAAGAAAAGAGAGGATGCACAAGTCCTATGTTTCCTATGAAGAAAAAAAAAGAAAAAGAAAAAAAAAGAAAAAAGGGAAGAAAAAAAAAGAAAAAGAGAGAATTTTTCTGTCTTCCCTCCCTCCTTCTCTCTTTAGAATTTTTTTACTCTCTCTCTTTCTATCTCTAATTGCATCACGAATCCTGAAACAAACTTGAGATAAAAATAAGATGATCTAGAATCGCTTTAAAATTCGTACAGTAGGTTGGATCCCAGTTCGATCCTTATTCAAAATTTATAGCATCTGATCATAGTTAATCCATATTGAGTCTTCCTGATATGATCTCTAATGATCTCAATTACGATTGCCTCATCTGAAGGATATGAAGATTCTCTCTTCACTTTCTCTCTTTACTCTCTCTAAAATTTTTCTCTCTTCATAGATTTTTTCTCTTTAGAAGTCTTATGGACCAGTGGAGGGTCCAGATACTTAGGCAAATTTTAATCTTGGTTGATCCTAGGAGAGGTCCTAGATTTATGTTATTAGAATTATTTATCCATAATTTCTTCATATATGAATTTTATGTTCAACTTTGATTATATAGAGATATAATTATTGTACAAGAAGATATGGAGCAAAATATCTTAATTTTGGATTTGTAAATTGAGGAGCTCATCAATTTCTGTATTTAGATCAATCATTGATAAAGGTAAGAATCCATGTACATGATCATCACTATGTATGCTATTTTATCGTTAGTCTTGTACCGTTGGTTTTGCATCGTTGAATTTGTGATTGATGAATTCGCTATGTTTAAGACACCATTATTTACTTATATGATTTTTAAGCATGAGTATGTTATGTCAATATATATGTATCAATGATTAATGACATAATTATATGGATATGATATATCTAATTTGATCATACTGTAAATCAAAATTGATTTGATAAAATCAATATATAATAATTAAATAAAAAAAATATGCTTTGGACTAGCTTCGTTATGTGGAACAGTCCGTCAGGAGCTTATGCCTGAGACAACCTGCGAAGAGCTTATACCTGAGACAATCCTCACGGGCTTATACGTGGATCAGCCGATCATGAGCTCATGCCTGGGACAGTCCGCTAAGAGCTTATACCTTAGGACAGTCTCCCACGAGTTTTTATACATGGGACAACCGATCAGGAGCTCATGCCTAGGACAGCCTTGGGCTTATGAGTGAAAATTTGATTGGATGGAGACTGAGGCATGATCTTGGTTAGTCCAAAGATAGAAAAAAAAGATTAAAGATCATGTAATTATGAAAAGAAAAATAGATGACAATATATAAATTAATGCTAAATAAAAGTATTTTATCTGTTAATATATAATGATGCATCTCTTTTGACAAGACAGATAATTTATGGATATTTATTGTATTCTGGATATTACATATGAGATTTTATGTTTTAATATTTATTTTTATTTTCAGATTATATTATTATATTAGTGTGATATGAAAATTTTTATTGGGCTGTAAAGCTCACACCCTTTCATTTCTTTTTTTCTTCTCAGCCTTACAGGATACTCATGATTGACTATGATTTGAATTTGTAAGTGAGCGGATATATGGATAAAGTATCATTGATACCTGATTAGAAGATGGAAAGAATTTAATTAATAATTATATATATTTTTACTAATTATTATTGAAATTAGACATTATGGATGCAGAAGTTGTAATGAATTATTTTAGGCCTTGCATATTCTTTAGAGCTTGCCCTAAGGAGTATGCCGCCATCATGTATCCGATCCGGATGTTAGGTTCAGAGCGTGATAGAGTGGTATCAGAGCTTAGGTTTAAGTCACTAGGGATTATAAAGTAATATCAAAATTTTATGTATGATCAATAGGATGTGACAAAGTGATATCTGAGTTTAGAGTTTAGGTTATGATCATTTAGGAACTATAATACAAGTGATTAGGATATGACAGAATGGTATTAAAGCTTAGATTTAAGATCATTAAAGATTGTGATATAAGTGATATCAAAGCTCTAAAATTATAATCAATAGAGTATGATAGATAATATTAGAGTTTAAAGTTATGATCATTAAGGATGTGATAGAATGATATTAGAGTTTAGATTATGATCAGTAGAAAATATGACTTAAGTAGTATTTAAGCTTAAAGTTATAATTATTCAGGATTGTGACTTTAGTAATATTTGAACTTAGATTATGATCATAAGGAACTGGATAGATATAAAAAAAAAGATTCAATATTTGAATTTCGAATCAATAGATACTACGATGAAATTTATGTATAAGTAATATATGATGTCTATAATAGAATTGATGAGCTATAACTTGGATTTCAATTAGTAAGATTGACTTAAATATGAGATGTATTGATCCTGGAATGAAGAGAGAGATATTGATGTGTTGTGTTGAGTATACTTGTTGATTTTTTAATACAAAACTTATATGGGTGAAGGTTATGATAACCTTTCTGATTTCGATGTTAATTTCTGAGTATTATAAAATTTTTGAACTTATCAGAAGGAAGTTAGTTAGGATACGGTTTAAGAAAAAATTACATCATACGAGAGAGAAATATTTTTGAGCATTGAACCTATAAGAGGTCATATATGAAACTTAATTTTTGATGAAAAATATACTTGAATTTTATTATGAGAATATGAGATACATGTCTTGGTGAAATCTTTGGTTATTCAAAATATTATATTTGGATCTGATTTCTTGACTTTTCAAGTTGCATTAAATTTCAAGTCAAAATTTACTTTTCTAAGTGGATCTAAGTTATTTTGATATTATTGTTAAATTGAATAAGAAAATCAATTTTGATATACATATTATGATGAAATCTTTAATAATGCATATTACCATCTTTAGTTTGGATTCTTAAATTTTGCTTATGATTGTTGAAGATAGTAGAGTGTATTAATTATTCAAATCAAAGTTTAGATTTTTGAGTTGATCTTAGATATCTTGCTAGTATTAAATTTTGAATAACTTATATAAATCTTAACACATAAAGGATAAGATTTTATTTAGATTTATCGATTAATATTAAGGGTTGTGATGAAGAGAGCTTTATAAGAAATAATCAAGTTGATTCTACTTACAAAAATATTGACTTGAGTTCTTCTAGTTTATTCAAGTTAGAGTTAATTCTTTTAAAAAAAAAGGTTGGTTCGAAAATTATCTAAATGATTGTAAGATAAATCCAAGATTAACTCCAATTTATTCTAGATATGTTGGATTCTTGAGGAGTGATCAAGCTTATGCAATGATTTCAAATATAAAAAGTGGATCAAGATTTAATTTTGATGTGCTATGCTCAAGGAGCAGTAAAGATAAAGAAACTTAAAGTTTTGCTCTAAGATCTATATAAAAATTTGAAGGTTGGATCTATCTTTGATTGATCTAATATACAAAGATATATTTTGATAAATCCATATAATTTAGTAAATTAAGATCAGAGTGTACAGCAAAAGTATGATGGTTTAAATTGATTAGAAATATTAATTATTTAAATTAAAAGATATTATAGAATATATTAGTTGTAAATAAAGAAAGATTTTATTGAGAATGAAATGATGCTATAGATTTTGACTTAATTTGATAATCATCAGATAATTTTTATCAGTAGATTATCTCATTGTAGATAATGCCAAGAAATTCTAGATATCTCATGTTTATTGTTAATAGCATGATAGTTCTTTTATTAGTTCAAACCTAGAAGGTCTTGACATAGATCTTTTTTTTTTTTTTGAAATTTAACATTGTTGCTCTAATTGACATAGAAGATTGAGATTTTTTTGAGATGAAAGTTCACCTGTTAAATTTGTTGGAAGGTCATTAGAAGAAAGAAATAGATGATTGTGAAGAGCACCCGATGATCGACCTTTCTTTATAGGTAGTTTGAGATAATTATGAATTTTGAGTGAAATGTATTAGATAAATAACTATGATATTTTAATACAAGATCAAAATATTACTGCTCTTCGAAAAAAGTTAATAAATTAATAAAAAAAAGAGGATGAGTTTGAGATTTCAAATAATTTTGTTATAGCAAGATCATGAGAAACAAATAATGCATAAGACATTATCGGAAGTATGAGAATGACATGATAAATGTATATTTTTAAGTACGTATCTCAAACAACACAACTTAATTTCGAGGATAAAATTATTTTAAGGAGGAGAGAATGTAATGATCCAGATTTTTAAAAATATATATACATAATAAAAAATAAAATAAAAAGTTGAACAAAAAAAAATAACGTGGAAGGGGGGAGGTGAGTTCGAGTGGGACTTATCTTCTTTTTCTTCTCAAATTCATCGGATGGAATCTGATTTTAAGTTGATTTCTATTACTCACATAGCTCTATTTATAGTGTCCCACCTCCATTTGATTCCCTCATCAGAAATCTGAACCCCCAAAGCCATCAGTTCTCTGGTTTTCTTCTCAAATGTCAGCCACCACCAATGCTATGACCATCAGCACAGATCACCAAAATCCGAGTAAGAACCCAACATCTTTTGATTAGCACTTTCTCTCCCTCTTTCGCACTCTTTAGATCTTGGATTCCGATCGACGAATTGCCAAATTTTGAAAAAAAATGGCAGACATATTGATTTTCTCTGTTTTTTCACATCTTATTCTTGATTTTTTGAACGAGATTTTGCCACCGCCAGTCATCGGATTTATGTCACCGGTCACCGCCGTAGCCTTTCCCTCTGGCCACGAGCATCATCGACAAGGAGGAGGGCCTCCCTTGCCCCGGGAATGAGGGGACAAAGAGTCCCCTGTTTCGTGAAGAAAAGAGAGGATGCACAGGTCCTCTATTTTCCACGAAGAAAAAAAAAAAAAAAAAAAAAGGAAGAAAAAGGAAAAAGAGAAGAAAAGAAAAAAAAGAAGAGAAAGAATTTCTCTATCTTCTCTCTCTCCTTCTCTCTCTAGAGTCTTTCTACTCTCTCTCTTTCTATCTCTAATTGCATCACGAATCCTAAAACAAACTTGAAATAAAAATAAGATGATCTGAAATCGCTTTGAAATTCGTGCAATAGGTTGGATCCCAACCTGTTTCTTATTCAAAATTTATAGCATCTGATCATAGTTAATCCATATTGAATCACCCTTATATGATATCTGATGATCTCAATCATGATTGCCTCATCTAAAAGATATGAAGATTCTCTCTACTCTCTCTCCAAAATTTTTTTTCTCTAAAATTTTCTCTTTTTCATGGATTTTCTCTCTTTAGAAGTCTTATGACCAGTGGATGGTTCAGATACTTAGACAAATTTCAATCTTGATTGATCCTAGGAGAGATCATGGTTTATGTTATTAAGATTATTTGTCTGTAATTTTTTTATATATGATTTTTATGTTTAATCTTGATTATGTAGAGATGTAATTATTGTATAAGAAGATATGGAGTAAAATATCTTGATTTCGGATTCATAAATTGAGGAGCTCATCAATTTTATATTTAGATCAATCATCGATAAAGGTAAGAATTTCTATACATGATCATCACTATATATGCTATTTTATTGTTAGCCTTGTATTGTTGTTTTTACATCATTGAATTTGCGATTAATGAATTCACTATATTTAAGACACCATTATTTACTTATATGATTTTTAAGCATGAGTATGTTATGTCAATATATATGTATCAATGATTGATAGTATGATTATATGGATATGACATATCTAATTTGATTACACTGTAAATCAAAATTGATTTGGTGAAATCAATATATAATAATTAAATAAAAAAGATATGATTTGGATTAGCTCGTCATATGGAACAGTCTGTCAGGAGCTTATGCCTGAGATAGTCTGTCAGGAGCTAATGTCTGAGACAGCCCCCACGAACTTATACATAGATCAGCCGGTCAGAAGCTCATGCCTAGAATAATCCGTCGAAGGTTATGCCTGGGACAACCCCCCATGAGTCTTCATACGTGTGACAGCCGGTCAGGAGCTCATGCTTGGGACAGCCTTGAAAGATTTATGAATGAAAATTTGATTGGATAGAGACTGAGGCATGATCTTGGTTTGTCTAAAGTCAGAAAGAAAAATATTAAAGATCATGTGATTATGAAACGAGAAATAGATAACAAGATATAAAACTAATGTTGAATAAAAATATTTTATCCGTTAATATATAATGATGCATCTCTTTTGACAAGACAGATAATTTATGGATATTTATAGTATTTTGGATATTGCACATGAGATTTTAAATTTTAATATTTATTTTTATTTTAAGATTATATTATTATATTGATGTGATATAAAAATTCTTACTGAACTGTAAAGCTCACATCCTTTTATTTTTTTTTCTTCTTAGCATTATAGGATGCTCATGATTGGCTATGATTTGGATTTGTTAGTGAGCAGATGTATGGATAGAGTGTCATTGATACCTAATCAGAGGATTGAAGAAATTTAATTTGTAATTATGCAATTTTTACTAATTATTATTGAAATTAGATATTATGGATGTTGAGATTGTAATGAATTATTTTAGGCCTTGCATATTCTTTAGAGCTTGCCCTAAAGAGTGTATGGCCATCATGTATCCGATCCGGATGTTGGGTTCAGGGCGTGACAAGAAGAGGTAATGCTCAAAACATCAAGGATAGTCTAATCTTTATGGATTTTATCTCGACCTTAGATCTTGTGGATCTTGATATCAAAGGAAGAGATTTCACATGGAGTAATGGAAGAAAACATCCATGAATTGTACATTTGGATCGCTTCCTACTTTCCGTAGAATGGGAGGACCTCTTCCCAACTTTTATTCAAAGAGGTTTGCTATGTTGTTCCTCAGATCATGTTCCCATTGCATTGGATTGCCATGTTAAGTTTTATTGCCATAGAATTTTCAAATTTGAGGCATGCTGGATGAAGGAGCCGGATTTGCACGATGTTGTTGGAAGCATTTGGAGAAAAATTAGGGATGATGCCAACCCATCTTTAGCTTACGTGGAGAACCTACGTAACCTAAGCTATGCTCTCAAATTTTGGTCATCTTCCAAAAGGGTTGCCGACCGAGCCTTGAAGGAAAGATTATGGATAATATTAAGCTCTTGGACTTAAAAGAAGAATCTATTGATCTTTCACCGCATGAATTTAATGTGAGAAGAATTTTGAGACAATCTTTAGAGGATTAATACATAAGGAAGAGCAATATTGGAGGCAACATGCAAAAATCATATTGTTGAAAGACGGTGACGGTGATCGCAACACCTTTTTCTTTCATAAGGTGGCCTCTAGAAGGGAACGCAGAAATTTTATTAACACTCTTGTTGACGATGGTGTGGAGGTTCATAAGCAAGAGGACATCTACGGGGAACTCCATAAGTTCTTCAAAAATCTTTTTGAATGTTCTTCAAAACCTTGCCTCTCCTTTAATTGGTAGTAGCTCTATGGTGACTCTATGGGGGATCTGTGCAGTCTAGATGAGGCCCTCTTTAGATGAGATCAAAAAAGTAGTTTTTCTTTTGGAGACTTTGTCCGAGACCTGGTGGCTTCACATTTATTTTCTTCAAAAAATTTTGGAACTTGGTTAGTGATGATCTTTTGGTGTTGTTTGGTGAATTTCACAAAGGCACTTTAGACATTGGGAGACTAAATCATGCTTACATCAGTTTCATTCTGAAAAAGGAAGCTAATGTCTTTGCACGTGATCTTCGTCCTATCTGTCTATTAAATAGTTTATCCAAGATCATTATCAAAGTACTCTCTGATAGACTGGTCAAGTTCCTTCATCTCCTTATTGATGATTGTGATCAATTGGCCTTTGTAAAAGATAGATTTATTGTTGAAAACTTCCTTAGTGCTCATGAGACAATCTCTTATTGTAAAAAGATGGGCCAAAAAGAGGTGTTATGTAAATTGGATCTTGAGAAAGGTTTTGACAAAGTAAGTTAGGAGTTTCTACTCTTGGTTCTCCAAGCTAGAGGTTTTCTTTTAAAATGGATGGATTGGATTCATAGCTTATTAGCTTCAGCTTCAGTTGCTATCCTGATAAATGGAAAGCCAAGCTTTTGGATTCGATGCAAGCAAGGCCTATGGCAAAGTGACCCACTATATCCAACTCTATTTATCCTAGCAACTGATGTCCTCTCCAAGCTACTTAAGAAGGCTGCCTCTCTTAGTCTAGCTAATTGAAGTCATTGGTTCAAATTGCGCATTTGGTGGGCATCAAAATCCTACAATTTGTAGATGATACCCTTCTATTTTGTTTGGATGAAAAGAAAAGCTTGATGACAGTGAAAGCTATTTCATTAGCCTTTGAAGCTGCGTCAGGATTGAAAAATTAACTTTCACAAAAATTCTCTTGTTGTATGAATATGCTTGATGAGGATGCCCCACTATTTGTCGATATTATGAACTGCAAGAAAGGGTCATTCTCCTTCACTTATCTTGGCCTTCCGCTTAGTGATCATAAATTGCCAAAGCTTTGTTGGCTTTCAATTTTGAAAAGAATCAACGGGAGATTTGCAAGCAGCTCAGTGCCTTCTGGACTTGTGTCTCTTTTAAGCTGGATGATAGATCAACAATTAATTCTGGCAAGATGTATGGTGCGGAGCAATTATTATTGCCTATCTATTTGAGAATTTGTTTCAGTTGGCAATGAACCAAAATTATACTATGGCTTCTCAATGGTTTCGAAGATGTTTATCTTGAAATATTAAGATTGGAGGGCTGCTTACGTTAGTTCAATTACAGTAGCTCGAAATATTTCATAGTAACCTCTCACATGTTAGACCGTCACACCTAGCCGATACACCGACTTGGAAACTCACCCAAAATAGCTTATACTCTATAGAGTCCTTTTATGGATTATCAACAATGGTGGTCTTATCTACCCCTATTTCAAAGTTATCTGGAAAGCTGCCATGCCAGAGAAGATAAGGATCTTTATTTGGCTCACTCTCTGGAATAAGCTTCACACAAGAGAAGTTTTTGATAAGCCAGGATGGCATGTTAGCTCTAAATATGCTCTATATAGTGTGAATTCAGAATCCATCTCTCATATTTTAATCAAATGCCCTTTTGCTTGGAGTATTTGGATGATACCAAAGATTTAGCTTAATATCAGGGGATGGCCCACCACATTACATGATCTTTAGATGGATTGGAAGCAAAGGCAAATTGATGCTTCGGTCAAGAGAGCAATGGATCAATTATTGGCATCTTTGTATTGAAAATTTGGCATGAGAAAAATGCATATATCTTTTTAAAAAAGAAATGCTCAATCTACATGGTGATTTAGAAAATTCTGCAAAAAGTCTACGGTTAGGGGCATATCCATTTGGTGAAGATGTTGGAAGGACTTGCTAAATTATGGCAAAGTTTAAAATCATTGGTTCATCCCATAGTGCATCTATGAGTCCCTTTATCTATGTCAACTCTCGTTACTAATGCTCCACGTCTGTGGTCTGTGAAGATGATAGATGCCATTTTCTATGTTTTAGAATAATATCTTTATTTTCTATTTTGATTTAAAAAAATAAAAAAAAAATTAAGCAGTCTATAATCTTCAACATTGTCAGCTCCCTTGTAAATATCTCCCTTCTTTTAACGAAGATGGGTGGCTTATCTATTCCAGTCTTGACTACCCCTCAAAAAACAAGCATAAAAGAGAACCGTATAAAAACCACTACCAACCTTCAAATTTTTCTCTCTGGGACAATGGATCCATGTTTGCTGGTGGTCACCGACTGCCGAGTACTTCTACCACCGTTTACGAGGGCAAGTTAAAGTAGTCACAAGGTGACGTTGCATTGCTTAATTCATCTGTCACTATTTGATGCGATTACGAGACAAAGGTTCACATGTGCATGTATGTGTATATGAACATACAGAGACATGCAAGCACTCACACTTGCTTGCGTACACAATATTCAAGCCCTATCGGTTTGGAAGGGGCCAGAGGGCTCGAGGCATAGATTGCTCAGGTTAACTTGTCATATTTCTGCTTTTAAGAGAATTTGTTTGAAATAATTCATAGTATAATTAAAACAGTCAAACTCAGACCAACATACAACTAATTCAAATTTCCTCCAGATTATACTCCATCCAAATGAATGTGGTCTTTTTCTTTATAAATCGGATGATTTAAATTAAATGAAAAAAATATATCCACAAGAGTCAAAAAAATAAAATATTATAAAAATGAAATGAAAAATCAGCCATAGATGTCCATAAAGTGGATCTCGCGTGATTCCCCGCATGTATTGCCATCTACTTAGCAACGTTGTTTATTTTTTTTTTATTAGGATTTGACGCCTTGAGATTCAACCCACATTGAGCCCACAGCGAGGTTCGCGGCGAAAAACGGAGTCCAACGAGATCAAGATCACCCGAAACGAAGCTCGGATGAAGGAGATACGAGCTTTTGAAGTCGGTACGAGACTCGAGACGGTGGAGGACCGCCGGCGGCCGACGGCGGGCAGCAGCTGTGCAGCCGTAGGCGGCGGCGCGCGGGATGCGCGACCCAGGTGGATGGGCGGCCCAGGTCCGCACGCAAGCGCGGCCCAGGCCCGCGCGTGTAGGCCGGCCCAGGCCCAGGCGGCCTGCCTGGCCCTTTACACCGGCCCACCGTGGACCGGGCGGTCCACGGCTGGGCCTGTGGACCGCGTGGGCATTTTCCACATGTTTCATGCGGTCCACGATACTATTCCATAGATCGATCGCGATCGAACGGCCCAGTGAGTTCCCGATGACGATTCAACGGTTCAGGAGCGTGATTTGGCTTGTTTAGGAGACCTAAACCTAATTAGGTTTAAACCCAGTTTAAGCCTTTAAAAAGGCTGTGACGAACAGAGAGAGGTGTGGTTCATTTTCTCAGCCGCACAGAACCCAAGAAGAGAGAAGAGAGAGGCGGAAGCGCTGAGAGACAAGGAGCAGGAGGCTCTTGGACAGCGGTCGCCAGGCACTTCAGGAGTTCAGGGGATCTTCCAAGAGAGAGAGAGCTTTTGTGAGGGGAACTTCTAGTGAGAGAGAATTGGGTATACAAGGGTTGAGGGTGAGGTCTCCTCTTGTAAAATTTTTTTTTCATAGTGAAGTTTGTATGCCCTGTGGAGACGAGCCCTTTTGTGGCTGATCCACGTATTTTGATTGTTTTTTTCTTTTTGTTTTGTTTCTTTTTTCTTCCTGCTGCATCGCGTGGTACTGAAAAGGTCTTGGAAGGTGGTGTCCAGGCCAGACATCCATCCAACAAATGGTATCAGAGCAAGATGGTACAAGGACGCAGATTGCAGTGGTGGTGAGCAAGACTGAAGATGGAGAAGACAGGAACAATCAAGATGGAGATCAACAAGTTCGATGGTAAGAGCAATTTCTCCTTGTGGCGGGCAAGGGTGAAGGACGTGGTCATCCAACAGGGGTTGATCGATGCTCTCTTATGCGATGAGAAGCCGACCACCATGAAGGTACGGGATTGAAAACGGCTACAAATGTAGGCGGTGAGTACCATCCGCATGTACCTGACAGATGAGGTGGTGATCCATATGCTGAGCGAGACTTCCCCGACGGTACTGTGGTCGAAACTCGAGGAGTTGCATATGGCGAAGTCTCTCACCAACACTCTTTTCCTCTGGAGGCACTTTTACCAACTGCGGATGACTGAGGGACAGAGCGTGCAGGAGCATTTGAGCCACTTCCAGAAGATCCTCACCGACCTCCTCAACGTTGGCGAGAACGTTGAGGAGAAGACCAGGGCGCTGGTTTTGCTGGCGTCGCTTCTCCCTTCGTACGAGTCCTTGGTGACTGCTTTTCTAGTAGGAAAGAGCACTATCAAGATGGACGATGTCACCTCGGCGATACTCCAGAACGAGGTTCTCAGGAGGGAGAACCCAACTTCGAGCTCAGGTGACGATAGCTCAGCTTTGGTGGCTTCTGGAGGAGCAGGAGGCGGTAGACGGAGCGACAGGAGATCGCAACGAGGGCGATCTAAGTCCAGAAGGGACTTGAGCAAAACCAGGTGTTACCAGTGTGAGGAGTTAGGGTATCTAGTCAGAGATTGCCCTCAACTCAAAAATCGGACGGTGGCTGCTATAGCGACGGCCGGCAGCAATTCAGATAGAGATGTCTTTAAGATATCTGACGAGGTATCTACTTCTTCCCAGCAGTGGATATTAGATTCTGCATACCCCTATCATGTATGTTGCAAAGAGGAGCAGTTTGACTCCCTAGAGGACAGTGAGGGCACTGTATATCTGTCGGATGGATCGAGCTGTGCGATCAGAGGCATTGGGACGGTCAGCTGGAGGACACATGATGGTGCAGTGAGGAGATTGGAGGAGGTCCGATACATATCCGATTTCAGGCATAATCTTATCTCATTTAGCAGACTGGATTCAAGAGGCTACAGGATGGTAGCTGGTGGAGGAATCCTGAGGGTATTACGTGGCAATAGGATTGTGCTGGAGGGGAAGAAGGGGAGCAGAGGACATTATTACCTGGCGGGGAGCCCAGTGCGAGGTGGAGCTTCGAGAGCCAGGTGGAGCCCAGAGCGAGGTGGAGCTCCAGGAGGTGGATCGGGTACGAGACAGGAGACTCGGGAGGACGAGAGGCGACGTCGCAAGGTGAGATTCCTATTGCTGCAGGACGATGCCCCAAGCAGGTCTCAGGTCAGGAGGAGCATAGCATACGACGGAGATGGGATCGAGCAGCCTGACTCGACTCCCATATTTGCCCATCCATGATCAGCAGGCGATTGTCCCAGGGCATGGGGATGAGGAGATCCAGAAGCTCTCGGAGTTTGGAGGAGGCCGAATATCAAGTCGAGGTGGAGATTGTTAGGATTTGATGCCTCAAGATTCAGCCACATTGAGCCCATAGCAAGGTTCGCAGCGAAAAATGGAGTCCAACGAGATCAAGATCACCCGAAACGGAGCTCGGATGAAGGAGATACGAGCTTTTGAAGTTGGCACGAGACTCGAGACGGCGGAGGACCGCCGACGGCCGCAGGCGGCGGCGCGCGACCCAGGCGGGCCGGCGGCCCAGGCAGGCACGTGGCCCAGGCCCGCGCGCGTGAGCCAGCCCAGGCCCAGGCGGCCTGCCTGGCCCTTTACACCGGTCCACCGTGGACCGGGCGGTCCACGACTGGGCCTGTGGACCACGCTGGCATTTCCCATGCATTTCATGCGGTTCACGGCACTATTCCGTGGATCAGTCGCGATCGAACGGCCCAGTGAGTTCCCGATGACGATCCGACGGTTCAGGAGCGTGATTTGGTTTGTTTAGGAGACCTAAACCTAATCTAATTAGGTTTAAATCCAGTTTAAGCCTTTAAAAGGGCTGTGACGAACAGAGAGAGGTGTGGTTCATTTTCTCAACCGCGCAGAACCCAAGAAGAGAGAAGAGAGAGGCGGAAGCGTTGAGAGACAAGGAGCAGGAGGCTCCTGGACAGCGGTCGTTAGGCACTTCAGGGGTTCAGGGGGTCTTCTAAGAGAGAGAGAGCTTTTGTGAGGGAAATTTCTAGTGAGAGAGAATTGAGTATACAAAGGTTGAGGGTGAGATCTCCTCTTATAAAATTTTTTTTCATTGTGAATTTGCATGCTCCGTGGAGACGAGCTCTTTTGTGGCTGATCTACGTATTTTGATTATTTTTTTCTTTTTGCTTTATTTTTTCTTTCTTCCTGCTGTATCACGTGGTACTGAAAAGATCTTGAAAGATGGTGTTCAGATCAGACATCCATCCAACATCATTAAATATACAGAGTCTCAAAAGATTATAATAATTTTCAGCAATCCTATGAAATAGGATAACACCTATGCTCAAAATTAATTAGACCAGTAAGCCATCTGATAACCTAACCGCCACAGGATATGTGAATTTTTTTTTTTTGATCAAAGATATGTGAATTTTTCACTAGTAGGTTTGAAACAAATAGTGCCTGCCACCAAATAAACTCAAAAGGATGCTCTGCATACTTCAGAGATGTTTGTCGATCAAAAGACGGTAACATGATGTTTATCTAAATTATTTAAATATTTTTAAATTTATTTTTTTTAATATTTTAATATACGATCATCCATTTTTTTAATGAACGTCTCTCAAATATATACAGTATCTTATGGTACTTCTTAAGTACCGCAGACGATCCAATTGACCGCTACCCAACAAACGTTTCCACGGCCGCAGGTAAACAGAATCATCCTTCCCTGGCTCGCCTCTTGGCCGAAGAACAAAACTGGAAGCATCCAAAAAACCCTCGCAATGTAGCCCTGCTTAACAACATTCCTTGAGACGTAGGAGTCCGACAACTCGCTTAGAAGTCCGATGGCAATTGACATTGGGTAAACACCTTCGCCGGCCTCCTCTCGGTTCCTTTCAACAAAGCCATAGCTTGTCCATTTCTGAATCTCTTCTTCAAACCATCTCTATATAACCCAAGTTCCATGAACACAGCCCCATCACTCTCTAGTCACCCACATCCATACCAATGGCGAGCCTAAGCCTCCCTACCCTCTTCCACCTCCTCATCTTCTTCATTCTCCTGAGCCCTTATTCTGTAACTGCTCGCAATCATGTCAGGATCAGCACCGTCGGCGTCGAGGCATCTGAACTACAAACCTATGTAGTCCATGTGCAGCCGCCGACATCGACTGTGTTCGCCACGTCCGCCGACAGCTGGGAGACGTGGTACAAGTCCTTTCTACCGGAGATCCCTGGAACAATGATCCACATGTACGTACACCAATGTGGCCAGCGGCGAAGAGGCTTACCAAGCAGGAGCTGGAGGAGATGAAGAAGAAGCCCGGATTCCTCCACGCGTATCCCGACCGCCTCTATTCCATTCAGACTACGCATAAGACGGAATTCTTAGGATTGCAGCTCAACAGCGGGGTCTGGAACAACACCAACTATGGCAAAGGGTTGATTGTCGGAATGCTTGACAGCGGAATCTTCCCACATCACCCTTCTTTTAGTGGTGATGGGATGCCGCCGCCACCCGCTAAATGGAAAGGGCGATGCGACTTCAATGCCAGCCTTTGCAACAACAAACTCATCGGTGCAAGGACATTCCTCAGCGGCGCGATGGCCATGAATGGAAGAGGTGTCGCAGCGACACCTCCGGTTGACAACGCTGGGCATGGAACCCACACCGCGAGCACAGTGGGTGCTAATGTTCTAGGAAATGCTAATGGCACCGCCTCCGGATGGCGCCTCTTGCGCATCTCGCCATGTACAAGGTGTGCACCGAGGATAACTGCGCCGACTCCGACATTGGCTGCAATGGACGCAGCAGTCGCTGATGGAGTCGACGTACTCTCGCTCTCCCTGGGAGGAGACTCCGTTCCATTTTGCCAAGATGCGATCGCAGTCGGTGCATTTGGGGCCATAAAGAATGGGATATTCGTCAGCTGTGCCGCAGGTAACTCCGGCCGGAACACGAGCACTCTCTCAAATGAGGCCCATGACCCCTCACGATGGCTACGAGAGTTAAAAAATATACCTCAAGATTCGATCCATATTGAGCCCTCAAGGTTCAGGACAACAAACGGAATCCAACGAGCCCAAAAACAGTCCAAATAAAATTCCGACGAAGAAAATACATGCGAAAAAAAGCTCGGAGCGGCGGCACGGTGCACAAGACGACGGTGGCCTGTGGCAGGCCAGTGAGGACCGATGGAGCACCGCTGAGCCCGATAGAGATGCGTGCGTAGGCACGCCGGCCCAGCGCACGAGCGGGCCCAGCATGGGCGGCATGTGGGCTAGCGCAATGCATGCGAGCGCCCCTACATGGACCACCGTGGATCGTAGGGCGCTGGCGGTCCATGGGACTGCGTGGATGAATACGCAGTCCACGCACGGTCCAAGACTGTTTTTACGTGATCCGACGGTTCAGATCATAGTCGATCATGATCGAATGGTTAAGAATGAATCCAAACATGATCAGATATGATCAGAGGCTGTTTTGCATGATCAGACGGTTCTGGTGTGAGCCGGTCATGATCAAACAGCTACGAATAGTTTTAGGTTTGATTGGGACTCTGTATCCTTACTGAAACAGTATTTTTATGATTCTAAAGCTTATATAGGTCCGATTGACAAACCGTTTGTTGCGTCGGAGAGTTGATGACGTCCTAGAGGTGGAGAAAGGCTTCAACAGAGGTTTCAAAGAGCTTTTGTGAAAATTTTGAGATTTTTTATTGAGAGACTCTTGTACAAAAGTTGAGTGGTAAGTTTCTCTTATATTGATTTTGTTTTATTATCTCATAGTAAAGCTTGCATGCCCCATGGAGATAGGTTTGAGGCCAGTCTATGTATTTGCATTATATTTCTTATTTTGTTTCTTTTTTCTTCCTGCTGTGCCGTGTAGTATTAGATCCTAGGCAACAATTGGTATTAGAGCAAGGTGGTGCCTGAGTATAGGTTGCAGCGGTGGTGATCGAGATAGAAGATGGAGAAGACAAGCACAATCAAAGTGGAGATCAACAGATTTGATGGAAAGAATAATTTCTCCTTATGGCAGGCAAGGGTGAAGGACGTGCTCATCTAGCAAGGATTGATAGATGCTCTCTTATGTGACGAGAAGCCAACTACTATAGAGGTGCAGGATTGGAGGAGGCTCCAAATGCTGATAGTGAGTATGATCTGCTTGTACCTAGCGGATGAGGTGGTAATCCATATGCTTGGGGAGACTTCTCCGATGATGCTATGATCGAAGCTCGAAGAGTTGTACATGCTGAAGTCTCTCACCAATATCCTCTTCCTCTGGAGGTAGTTCTACCAACTGCGGATGACTGAGGGACAGAGCATGCAGGAGCATCTCAGTCACTTTCAGAATATCCTCACCGACCTCCTTAGTGTTGGCGAGAAAGTTGAAGAGAAGATCAAGGCGCTGGTCTTGCTAGAGTCGCTTTCCGCTTCATATGAGTTCTTGGTGACTGCTCTTCTAGTGAAAAAGAGCACCATTAAGATGTATGAGATTACCACAGCGATCCTCCAGAATGAGATTCTCAGGAGGAAGAACCCAGCTTCGAGCTCAAATGGCGGCAGCTCAACTTTGATGATTTTTAGAGGAGTAAGAGGTGGTAGACAGAGCGATAGGAGATCACGGTGAGGGCGGTCCAAGTACAGGACGAGAGACTTGAGTCAGGCCAGATGTTACCAGTATGACGAGTTGGAAATCTAGTAAGAGATTGCCCTCAACTCAGGGATCGGACAAGGGCTACTGCAACGATGACCAGTAGCGACTCAGAGGATGATGCCTTAGAGATATTTGACGAGGTATCTACTTCTTCCCAGCAGTAGATTTTAGATTCTGCATGCATCTATCATATATATTGCAGAGAAGAGCAGTTTGACTCTTTGGAGAGTAGTGAGGGCACTGTTTATCTATCGGATGGATCGAGCTGTGCGATCAGAGGTATCGAGACGATCAGCGGGAGGACACATGATGGTATAGTGAGAAGATTGGAGAAGGTGTAATACATATCAAATTTCAGATGGAATCTTAGCTCACTGAACAGACTAGATTCGAGAGGCTACAAGATGGTAGCTGGTGGAGGAATCCTGAAGGTGTTGTGAAGGGATAGGATTGTTTTAGAGAAAAAAAAGAGGACGAGAGGATATTATTACCTGACAGGGAGCCTAGTGCGAGGTGGAGCTTCGGAGTCAGGAGGAGCCCAAAGCGAGATGGAGCTCGAGATAGAGGTGGATCGGACATTAGACGGGAGACTCGGAAGGATAGAGGCAACATCGTAGGGTGAAATTTCTATTGTCACAAAATACTTTCTCGAGCAGATCTTTGGTCAGAGTGGACACAACCTATGATGGAGGTGGGATCGAGTGGTCTAGCTCGACTTCCATGTTTGCCCATTCATGAGATAGAAGGCATGCCTTAGGGCATGGGGGTGAGATGGATCATAGGCTTTTAGAGATACATAGAGATCAAATATTGAATCGAGATAAAGATTGTTAGAAAATATATCTTAAAATTTGATCCATATTGAGCCTACAGCGTGGTCCAAGACGATGAACGGAATCCAACGAGCTCAAAAATAGCCCAAATAGAGTTCAGACGGAGAAAATACGCGCGAAAGAAGGTTCGAAGCAGCGGCACAATGCACGAGGTGACGGCGGCTAGTAGCAGACGGGTGGGAATCGGCGGAGCGCCGTCGGACCCAGTGGAGATGCATGTGGCCAAGCGCAAGGGCACGCACGTGGGCACCCAGCGCCCCTGCATAGTCCACTGTGGATCGTGGGACGCTGGCAGTCCATGGGATAGCGTGGACCGAACACACAGTCCATGCATGGTCCAGGGCCTTTTTTGCATGATCCAATGGTCCAGATCATAGTCGATCGTAATCGGACGGTTGAGGATGAATCTGGACGTGATCAGGCGTGATCAGAGGCTGTTTTGTGTGATCGGATGGCTCTGGTGCGAGCCGATCACGATCGGACGGCCACGGATAGTTATAGACTTGATTGGAACTCTATATTCCTACTGAAACATATATAGCTTCGATTGACGAACCGTTTGTTACGTCGAAGAGTTGGTGACGTCCTGCAGCTTTTTGTTGAGAGACTCTTGTACAAGGGTTCCTCTTGTATTGATTTTATTTTATTCTCTCATAGCAAAACTTACATATCCTGTGGAGACATGACTTGATTCTGTATTGTTACGCTCCGATCAGTTAGGCTCATGAGATATTGTCTGTTTTAGATGTTTCCATGAGATCTTCGGATGACTTTGTCCTTCAGGACTGCATTGCGTGCCAAAAAGTACCTCTCAAAAGACTAAAAAATTTTAAAGCTTTATAAAACAAGATGACATGACTGAACGGCCAATGTAGAACTAAAGTCTTCACTCTCTCCGCAATAAGTACTATTAACTAATCTTCATGTCCCCCCAGCGTGCTACGTCGGTTACTCTGATGGAGAGAAGATCAAGTCCTGCATCGGTGCTTCATCGAACCCGACTGCGTCCTTCATTTTCAAGGGCGCTGTTGCGGCCAATCCCCTCATCGCCTGATTGTCGAGAATGAGCACCTGCAAAGGAAAGTCCACACTGATCGGAGATGCCTCCGGTGGGGACCCTCCGACGGTCAAGTCAGAGAGGAGACTAGGCAATAGTAGAGAGGAATCAGGAGACTCAGCGGTGGAGAGAGCGAGAGAGAGAGAGAAAGGAACCCCCCCTCAAGCTGCTACCTTATCTTGTTTTATAGTAGGAGGTGGTATGGTCCCGCCATCGGTGATGTAGACAACTGAAGAGCTGTCAAATCATCGGGGGTTGTCACGTCGTTGACGAGCTGACAGGTCCTAAAAATTAATTCACGTCCTTGGCAGGACAGTGCCCCAGGTCCTTGGCAGGACAACGCCCCTTGGCGGTTGCACGGCATGTCCTTGACAGGACTGTAGCCCATGCCGCTCATTCGGCATCCAGAAGGGCCTGTAAAGGTCGGATGTTGGTTGTCCAAACCGACAGGGAGTCGGTGATGTCCCACCCGACAGGGAGTCGGTGATGCGAGATCGGCTTTCAGACGATCGGAGGTAGTGTTGGCCTGTTAGGCCGACACGTTCCGATCGGGCATGATCGGTAGTTATCGTTGGTGTTGCCCATCGTCAGACGGATAAAGTCGGTCGGTCTATCCTCGAGGATGGGTCGGCATCGGGACCCGTCGGTGAGTCGGCATCGAGGATGGGTCGGCATCGGGACCCGTCGTGAGTCGGTGTCGAGGATGGGTCGGCATCGTGACCCATTGGTGAGTCGGCATCGGTGAGTCAGCATCAGGGTCGGTCGGTATATCCCAACAGTTGCCCCCCCACTCCTGAGCCTGATGTCCCGTCGGCCAGCGTTCCCACGCAGGTGGGCCGTCGGACGAAAGGAGTGGATTCTTCATTGTGTCATGCCTTGATTCTGCTGATCTCACCAGCGGACGATCTGGACAAATCGGTGTCAGACGACCTGACGTTCGATGATTCGATGTCAGATGATCCGATGTCAGGCGATCTAGTGTCGGACGATCCGGTGTCAGACGACTCAGTGTCGGACGATCTGATGTCAGACGATCCAGTGTCAGATGACTCAGTGTCGGACGATCTGGTGTCAGACGATCCGGTGTCAGATGCCTTCTAGGGAATGCAAACCACCGCCTGGCGCTCCCTTGGGAGTGCGGACCGCCATCAGGCGTCCCATCGGGAATACGGATCACCGTCAGCGAATTAATTCTGAGGCACGATTTTTCTGTCACGTGTCGGGAGGTCGTTGGGCCAGAGTCATTTGTGCAAATGAAGGCGACGTGGCCCGATCTGGGATGGGTGCGCCGAACCGTCGGGCTGGAGGAGGGCTCGGGTACTGCCACGTGTCGATCATCCGAGAGGTTCTCGTCGGTGCGCCCTCATCCCGACCGTCGAGGGGCCTTATATATATGAGGTTACTTGTTTCCAAAATCTCACTTTTCAGGATTTTACTGTGGAGACTCTGCCCGAGCGGTCCCCCCCTCCGTCCTAGGTAGCTGCTTCTGCCTTCATTCTTTGGAAGGTCCACCCGAGACTTGTGTTTCCTTTCACCTTGTTCTTGCTTCTTTTGAAATCCTTTCTCCTTCTTCTTCTCTATCTTTTCCTCCTTCTTCTCTGTCTTTTCCTTCTTCTTGGTTCTGGCATCATGGCCAGGACTTCTCCTCGGGAAGCTCAGTCGGGGAATCTGACCGATGATCTTCGGTCGACCCCGAAAGTGGAGGTCTCCTCACTTTCGGAGCCGAATGTCGATCGGCTTCGGGATCAGTATTGTATCCCGGAGCAGTTCCGACTCTTCGCCCCTGGGGCTGGGGGACGGGTCAACAACCCGCCCGCGGGCCAGGTGGCTCTATATGTCGAGGACCTTCGGGCTGGTCTTCGCCTCCCGATTTTGGAGTTTGTTCAGAATCTTTTAGATTATTACAGACTCTGTCCGGTGCAACTGGCGCCGAACTCAGTTCGGTTAATAATCTACTTTGCCCTGTTGTGTCAGCTTTTGCCGACCAACCCTCGAATCTCTCTCTTTCGGGCGTTCTTCGTCCTCCGACCCCATCCTAAAACCCGAGGGTGGTGGCTCTTCAATCCCCGGAAGAGTCTTTCTTTCATCACTGGTCTTCCATCGTCCATTCATGGGTGGAAGAATCAGTTCTTCTTTGTTTCCTCTTCTTCTCCTTGGGGTTTCCCTTCCTGCTGGGGCGAGCCTCGGACTGAGGCGAACGAGAACAGCCGAGTGGAGGCGGACGACTGGGAGGATTTCTACCGACTCAAAGATATGTCGGTACCGAAGCAGAGGGAGCTTGTTATCGAACAAGCCCTCTATGACGCTGGCCTGAGCCTGGTCCCCCGTCTAGGTACTGCCCAATCCATCGGTTGTCTTTTCGCTTCGCATTTGTCCCCGAACATGTACTGATTCTCTTATTGAAATTGCAGGTACGCCACCGAGGATGAGGCCGACCGATGTCGAGATTAGACAATATGCGGTAAGGAAGAGGTCGACGTCCGGGGTCGGGCCCTCATGACCACCGAAGAGACCCTCGACAATAGCACCGACCGCCACTGCATCGGCGGCCGATCAGTCAGAGCCGGTCATCGCACTTTCGGCTCCGACGGCACCACCAGAGGAGCAACCGGTGGAGGGAATGCCGAAGGAGCGTCAGCAGTTTCGCCGATGGAGGAGGTGCAAGATGTCGTTCGGGAACCCGAACATCCTCCGTCGGCTCCTGCTGCTGCCTCGGGGGGTGCTCAATCAAGCTCGAGCATCCCTTCCTTCCCCGATCTACGGGCCTGGGCGGCCAATCGAGGGAAGGCCCCGATGGCCCCCGCAGGCGACTCAAGGTCGGGGGGTCGCGCCACGTCGTCGGGCGCCCGGGTCCCCGAGGGAGCGTCAGCCCTGGCCGACCATAACTTGGCCAGGAGATAATGTCAGGGGACCCTCCTTCCAGCCGACGTGGAGGTTCTGAAGGCTCGGCAGGTGACCGAGATGCTGTCCTCCTTTTATCGACCATGATCGGGGTAAGTTCCGCCTCGCCCCCTTCCTCCATTGCTGTCTTTATTATTTCATCTTTCTGATGGTCGGTTTCTGTTTGCAGTTGATTTATACTATGTCCGAATTAGAGGTCGGATACCGAAAGTTCGGGACGTCCGGGCGGCCTGGAAGGACAGAGCGACGACCGTCGAAGCCAAAAATGCAGTACTGGTCGAGCAGTTGAAGCTGTCGACCGATCGGGAGGCGAGACTTGAGGATGAGATCTCTCGTCTCACGGATGCCTTGGCTGCCTCGGGGGCCAAACTTAAGTCGGCCCGCGGGGAAGCCAAGCACAAGGGTCGAACCGCTCACCGACTGCGGCGTGAGCGGGATGGCATCATCGCCGAACTCGAGGCCGAATGCGAGCAGCTCCGGGTCAGCCTGGAGAACCTCGCCAAGGCCGAGGAGGACTTGTCAATCGCCCAAGTTGACGCTGACATAGCGAAGGCGGAGGCAGAGTCGGCGAAGGAGTCATTTGATCGGGCGGTGGAGGAGGCGAGGTCGGCGAAGGAGTCCTTGGGTCGGGCGGTGGAGGACTTCCGCGGCTCCGACAAATATCGGGAGGAACTCCTGGAAAGTGGCTTCGCGTCGTACCGGGTGGAGTACGAAGACGCTCGGGACGCAGTCCAGGCTTTGTACCCAAAACTCGACCTCAGCCGCATCGTCCCCCTAAGACCCGAGGACCAAGCCACAGAAGAGGTGGCCGACCCATCGTCGGGAGACACTACTGCGGTGGAGGAAACCGTCCCGGAGCAGACCGTCGAAGAGGAGACGGCCCCGACCTCCGACCCAGCGCCGACCAGGGAGGATGCACCGACTGCCCCCGAGCTCCTCCCGATCGAAGAGGTCGACTCTGAAGGATGATCGGGGTCTTGTTACTTTTTTTTTTGTTTCGCTTTATGTACTTGTAATCAGGCTTCGGCCCAATTTTATAGACTTAATGAAATTAAGCATTTTCAGCTTCTTCCCTTCGCATGTTAAGATGCACTCTGACTTAGAGTCGTAGAGTCGTAGAGTCGCAAAGTCGTAGACCCGACATACCATATTAGGTCACTCGGTAACATCCCAAGTCGTTAATCGAAATAGTCGGTAACGTACGCCATGAAAAAGGCAAGGTGAATTTCGATCACCGACCGTCCATCCGGCGGTCGTAGTGTGCGCCCGTCGGAGGCCTGAGCCAAACGTCCGTCGCCCGATCGTGAGTCGAAGGTCTAAGTCGAGTGTGCGTCGTCCCGACATGAGTCAGGCACGTTCGTTGAGTCGAAGGTCGACCAACCTCCGGACACACGTCCGTTGGGTCGAATGACATCCGATATTATCAGTCGGATGGCGTCCGACGCGTTCGATCGGAAAAATGATGGCAAGTCAAGTTTCCATTACCCAGACTGTGGTCGGGCACATACGTCGCAGCGTGTGATAAACGGTGGCAAGCCGAATATCCTTCGATCGTTCGTGACCTGGTCAGTAGGTTGCGAACGCGACCTTGGTCGTGTTGGCGCTTGGCCTTTCTTGGCTGGGGCCAAGTTGGCAAGTTAGCCGATTGTTTTGCCCAAGAGTCTGTCTGTAGAAGGAGTGTAGCTCCCGTCGTTATGGATACATCGGTTATCGTAGGTGTCCAATGCATCATCGGCGATCGGGCCGTTGATTCTCAACGGAACGTTGGGCCCAAGTCGGGGCGTCGGAGCTTGTACTCCTGGCGGGCGCCGACCCACAGTCGAAGAGTCAAGATTTCGGACTCCGAAGTTTTGAAACTGAATTTGTATTCCGGGCAAGTGGATACAAAGTTCACTGATAGTACAGCTTTAGATTGTCGGCATTCCAAGTCCGGGGGATGGCCGTTCCTTCTAGGGTCTCTAGTCGGTAAGCTCTCGGTCCGTAGGTGTCGGCCATCTTGTAGGGTCCCTCCCAGTTCGGGGACAACTTTCCCCGGTCCAGGGGCTTCGAGACTTCCGCCTTTCTTAAGACCAGGTCTCCGAGTCGGAAAAGCTTCGGCTTAACCTTGGTGTTGTAGTATCAAGCCACTTTTTATCGGTAGGAAGCCATACGGAGTTGTGCCTCGCGTCGGAGTTCGGGCAAGAGGTCTAAGTCGGCTCTCCGACACTCAGAGTTGTCCGACTCGCGATACTGCTCGACTATGGCCGACGGTAACCCAATCTCCAGCGGGATCATTGCTTCCGTTCCGTAGGCCAAGTTGAAGGGAGATTTTCCAGTCGGGACATGGGGCATCATTCGGTACGCCCACAGGACAGAGTTCAATTCTTCGACCCATAGACCTTTGGCTTCATTTAGTCAGATCTTAAGTCCATGTAGAATGGTCCGGTTGGTCACCTCGATCTCACCGTTGGACTGTGGATGCCCGATCGAGGTCAGTCGGTGCGTGATATGAAATCTCGCACAGAAGTCTCTGAAGTCCTGGTTGTCGAACTGTCGTCCGTTGTCGGTAATGATGGTGTTCGGCAATCCGAACCTGAAGATGATGGACTTCTGAATGAAGTCTTCCATCTTCCGCTCAGTGATTTGCACCAAAGGTTCGGCTTCCACCCACTTAGTGAAGTAGTCGATCACGACGACTATGAACTTTTGTTGACCGGATGTCGGAGGAAAAGGTCCGAGTATGTCGATTTCTCACTGGGTGAAGGGCCACGGGGCGATGACGGGAGTGAGCTGGCTGGCGGGTCGGTGTTGTATGTTGGCATACCTTTGGCATGGTTCGCACCTTCGAACCAACTCAACCGCGTCCTTCTTCATGGTGGGCCAGTAGTAACCCTGTCGCAGGACTTTGTAAGCCAAAGATTTACCTCCCAAGTGATTACCGCAGATCCCTTCATGTACTTCTCTGAGGGCATAGTCCGCGTCGGTCGACCCCAGGCACTTCAGCAAGGGAAGAGAGAACGACCTTTTGTATAGTCGGCCGTCCACCATCACATATTGGGAAGTAGCCCACCGGAGTCGTTTGGCTTCCGCGGGGTCTTTGGGGCTAGTTCCGTCGGTCAGGTACTGAGCAATCGGATCCATCCAGTTCGGCTCTGTCGCCAATTGTAGGACCTCTTCGATCTTGTCGATGCTCGGTTGTTCAAGACTTTCTATGAATGTCCGACCCAAGGTGCCGTAGTCGGATGTCACGAGCCTGGAGAGTGTGTCGGCCCGAGCATTTTTCGCCCTAGGGATGTGGAAGATCTCGAAGTACTTGAAGGGTGCTACGAGATCTTTTACTTTTTGGTGATATTTGGCCATGGTCGGATCCCGCACTTCGAACTCGCCTTTGATCTGTCCAACGATCAGTTGAGAGTCGGAGAAGACTTTGAGGCGGTCGACCCCGAGCTCCAGTGCCAACCCTAAGCCGCGACGAGCGCCTCATATTCGGCTTGATTGTTGGAGGCCTTGAAGTCGAATCGGAGGGTGTGCTCGGTAACCACTCCCTCCGAGTTGGTGAGCAGGAACCCGGCCCCGCTCCCTCGAGCGTTGGAGGCTCCATCGATGTGCAACACCCAGGTTGAATCGGGGTCACATTCGGAGGTCCCAACCTCTTCGAGGCTCTCCTCTCCCGACGCTCGATCGGTCGTCGGGCATTCCGCGACAAAGTCGGTTAGAACCTGGGCTTTCAGAGCAGGTCGCGGCCGGTATTGAATGTCGAACTCGCTCAGTCTCACAGCCCACTTCGTCAGCCATCCTGATGTGTCAGGGCGGTGCAGGATTGCTCTTAGGGGTTGGTCGGTGAGGACCATGATAGTGTGCGCCTGGAAGTATGGATGGAGCCGCTGTGCTGAAATGACCAGAGCAAATATCATTTTCTTTGCCTTCGAGTACCAAGTCTCGGCTTCATGAAGCACTTTGCTGACATAATATATCGGTTGGTGAACTCGATTCTCGTTCTCTCGGACGAGCACCGAGCTAACTGCCTCTGGGGAGGTAGCCAAGTAAAGATACAGTACCTCCCCGACCTCCGGCCTCACAAGTAGGGGCGGAGATGTCAGATATTTCTTCAGTTCCTCGAAGGCCTGTCGGCACTCGTCCGGCCAAGAGAAATGCTTTGCCTGTCTCAGGGTTTTGAAGAACGGGAGGCATCTCTCGGCCGATCGAGAAATGAATCAGCTGAGCGTGATGATCCTTCCGTTGAGTTGTTGCACCTCCTTTTTGGTGTCCGGATGTCGCATGTCGACGATTGCTTTGATCTTCTCGGGGTTGGCCTCAATTTCTCGTTGTGAAATGAGGAACCCGAGGAACTTCTCCGAAGTCACTCTGAAGGCGCACTTAGTCGGGTTCAGCTTCATCCGGTGTCGTCGTAGAGTGCAGAAGGTTTCTTCAAGATCTTGCACGTGATCTGAAGTTTGCGCACTCTTCATTAGCATGTCGTCCACGTACACCTCCATGTTGCACCCGATTTGGTCTTTGAAGACCTTGTTGACAAGTCGCTGGTAAGTAGCCCCGGCGTTCTTCAGACCGAAGGGCATTACTTTTAACAGTAAAGGCCCTTGGCGGTCACGAAAGCCGTATGCTCCTCGTCCTCGGACGCTATCCGGATTTGGTTGTACCCGACGAAGGCATCCATGAAGCTGAGCAGTCGATAACCAGACGTCGCATCCACCAACTGGTCGATCTTCGAAAGTGGAAAGCTGTCCTTCGGACATGCTCGATTCAAGTCGGTGTAGTCGATGCAGACCCTCCACTTCCCGTTGGCTTTCTTCACCATAACGACATTGGCAAGCCAATCGGGATAGGTAGTTTCTCTGATGAAGCCCGCCTCGAGTAGCTTATCCACTTCCTCGTCAATGGCCTTCTGTCTTTCAGGAGCAAAAGACCGCATCTTCTGCCTCACCGGCCTCATTGCCGGATCGATGTTGAGTCGGTGTGTCATCGTCTCCGGGGGGATGCCGACCCATCCTCGACGCCGACTCACCGACGGGTCCCGATGCCGACCCATCCTCGAGGATGGACTGACCGACTTTGCCCGTCTGACGACGGGCAACACCAACGGTAACTACCGATCATGCCCGGCCGGAACGTGTCGGCCTAACAGGCCAACACTGCTTCCGATCGCCTGAAAGCCGATCTCGCATCACTGACTCCCTGTCGGGTGGGACATCACCGACTCCCTGTCGGTTTGGACAACCGACGTCCGATCTCTACAGGCCCTTCTGGATGCCGAACGAGCGGCATGGGCTGCAGTCCTGTCAAGGACATGCCGTGCAACCGCCAGGGGGTGTTGTCCTGCCAGGAATCTAGGGCGCTGTCCTGCCAAGGACGCGAATTAATTCCTAGGACCTGTCAGCTCGTCAACGACGTGACAACCCCCGATGATTTGACAGCTCTTCAGTTGTCTACATCACCGACGACGGGACCATACCACCTCCTACTATAAAACGAGGTAAGGCAGCAGCTTGAGGGGCGAGGTAAGGCAGCAGCTTGAGGGGGTTCCTTTCTCTCTCTCTCTCGCTCTCTCCACCACTGAGTCCCTGATTCCTCTCTACTGTTGCCTAGTCTCCTCTTTGACTTGACCGTCGGAGGTCTCCACCGGAGACATCTCCGATCAGTGTGGACTTTCCTTTGCAGGTGCTCGTTTCCGACGACCAGATGATGAGAGGATTGGCCGTAACAGACGCTATTCTCGGGACATCACCACTTCGGCAATCTCATCAACGTCGGTTACTCTAATGGAGAGAAGATCAAGTCCTACATCGGTGCTTCGTCGAACCCGACTGCATCCTTCATTTTCAAGGGCACTATTCTCGGGACATCACCGGCTCCGGCGATCTCATCATTCTCGTCAAGAGGACCGAGTTTGGCCAGCCCAGGTATTCTGAAGCCAGAAATTACTGGTCCAGGCGTGAGCGTTCGAGCTGCATGGCCCTTTGATGTCGGGCCGCCGACGGTAAACAGCACAGGTCCGACCTTCAACATAATATCCGGCACCTCCATGTCCACTCCTCATCTCAGTGGCATCGCGGCGCTGCTCAAGGCCGCACATCCAGATTGGTCCCCAGCCGCAATCAAATCGGCGATCATGACGACGGCCGACATATTAGATCATAGCGGGAAGCCGATTGTAAACGAGCAATACCTCCCAGCGGACCTCTTTGCCATCGGTGCCGGCCATGTCAACCCGGTTAAGGCTAATGACCCGGGGCTAGTCTATGACCTTAGCGCCGATGACTATATTCCGTACCTCTGCGGGTTGGGCTCTAATCGCTCGCAAGTGACCGCAATTGTTCGCCGGCCGGTCAATTGTTTGGAGATCAAGAAAATCACTGAGGCAGAGCTCAATTACCCTTCGATCTCGGTGTCGCTTGGTGCTGCTACGACGTCGATCACCGTGGAACGGACTGTGAAGAATGTCGGGGAGGCGATGTCGGAGTACTCGGTAGAGGTTGATACCCCTTATGGAGTGGCAGTGAGTGTCAGTCCGTTGAAGCTCCAGTTCTCGGAGGTGTACCAGGAGATGAAATTTTATGTGACCTTCTCAGCGAGCAGCAGCCGTGGCGGCGTGAGGTTTTCACAGGGCCACCTGAATTGGGTCTCGGAGAAGCGGATGGTGAGGAGTCGATTAACTAGGGGACGCAGGCCACGGGGAAGTTCCAATGGAGCCAAAGCTCGGGCGTTAGTGTTTGTCAATTGGTGACGCTCGTGCTGTTCGGCTTTGTTTTACATTCTCATGCGGTTAATCATTGGCTTTCTTGGATGACAACCCATGAACGAATAAATTTTGTGGTGTGAGTCGAGTGGTAGACGCGTTTGCTGGTTGGGGATTTTGGAAGGAAAGGAAAAATGGAGAAGTACTTTATTTTGGTAATTGCAATTAAAATTAGCCTATTTCTTGGCAACGAAAATGATACGTTTTACCACGACATTTGTCCCTGATTTTAAACAAATTCACATATGAAGCTTGCTTGCGGAGGCATATTAGACGAGAGTGATCCTTTGTACACCGTATCCGGTGCAAAAAAAAAAAAAATACAGCACTCCATCTGAGCCACATAGCTAGCACTTTTCAATGCATATTTAATATTTGTTGTTTTATTCTTTTCGTTTGAAATTTTGAATGAAAAAAAATATTTTTTTTTAAAAAAAAATTATGACATCGTGTGATCATATTATGATATCCTACTGTTAAATTACGACTTGTTGCTCATAATTTGATCACATAATGCTATAAGAAAGGAAGGATATTTTCATCATTTAAAAATTTCATAAATTTTCAATGATGAAAATATCTTTCTTCTTTATAATTTTTGAAAAAAAAATTATAACATTCTATATGCAAGAAGTCATAATTAGACCGTAAAATATCATAATATGGCCATAGAATGTCATAATTTTTTCAGAATAGGAGAAATATTTTTGTCATTTAAAATTTCAAACGAAAAATAAAACTATAGGTATTAAGTATGCGTTAAAAAACAATGACTATGTGTTGATTGGATGGTATGCTCTACGTCAATTTTATAGCACCGTATGCGGTGCACAAAGACTTTTTCATCTGACAATTCCGGCTTAGCTTTGGGCCATGCTTGGACCTAGTCTCTCCTCTATTTGGCTTTCCAAGACCATTTGATAAAATTGTGTGTGGGATTAGTTAAGCCAAATAGGTCATCACCCAATGAAAGGTTTAAGAAGGGGGCACAGCATGCATAGTACTGCAGAGTACAATACAGTGCAGCCATGGATATATAGCCGTCATTAGCAGATGAACGGCCATGAAACAGGGAGTCCACATATGCAGGTCGTGCCATATACAGCATGCGTTGTCTTATGGCTGTCCATCATTTGATGATGATCATCATACCTACATAGCACTCTCTGTAATACCGTGTGTGTATCATAGATGATTCTCGTCATCATAAGAAAGAATTCATATATGTTTAGGTCCACATGGCTACACAAAATGAGGATTGAGCATGATGACTCTGGGCTAGTCCTCTAAATCTTGAAGGCCCAATTCCAGAACTTCTGTAGGCTCGGCTTCATTCCATTAGGGGAAACATAAGGAGAGCCTAATATAGAGAATTTTTGCTATTTTTTTTAATTTTATCACTGCTTGGCTTCCTAATTACAAGATGTGTCACTATATGGCTACGTATGGTTACATAATGAGACACCACCATCAAGCCCTAGTCAAGGTCGAAGCGCTATTGCTAGTGCCGCTAATGAACAATAGGTGCTGCAAGTGGAGCCACAGGCATGTAGCCCAGAGCCTCAGCAAGGGTAAGCTGACTTTGATGGATGTTGGGTGGATGTCTGGTCAGGATACCACCTCCCAAGATCCTTTCAGTACCACGCGATGCAGCAGGAAGAAAGAAGAAACAAAACAGAAGAAAAAATAATCAAAATACGTGGATCAGTCACAAAAGGACTCGCCTCCATGGGCATGCAAACTTCACTATGAAAAGAAAATTTTACAAGAGGAGACCTCACCCTCAACCCTTGTACACCCAATTTCTCTCACCTGAAGTTCCCCTCACAAAAACTCTCTCTCTCTTGGAGACCCCCCTGAACCCCTGAAGAGCCTGGCGACCGCTGTCCAGGAGCCGCCTACTCCTTCTCTCACAGCATGCCCGCGTCTCTCTCTCTCTTCACGCTGGTTCGTACGGCTGTACGATGAGAAACCAAACCCTCTTCTCTTCTCTGTTCGTCTCAGGCCTTTTTAAAGGCTTAAACAGAGTTTAAGTTTGATTAGACACGGATTAGGAGTCCTAAACAAAGCCAAAAAACCCCCTGAACCGTCGGATCAAGACCGGGAGCCCCCTGGGCCGTCAGATCGCGCTCCGATCCACGGAATAGTACCGTGGACCGCGAGAAACGCGTGGGAAACGCCCACGCGGTCCACAGGCCGCGCCGTGGACCACCCGGTCCACGGTGGACCGGGGAAAGGGGCCAGCAGGCCGCTGGCCTGGGCCGGCCCGCCGCGCGCGCCTGGGCCGCGGGCCCCCACCGCACGGGCCTGGGTCGCGCGTCCCATGCCGGCCTGAGTCGCGCGTCCCGCGCGCCGCCGCCCGCCCGCCACCGGCGGTCCTCCACCGCCTCGATTCTCGTGCCAACTTCAAAAGCTCGTATCTCCTCCATCCGAGCTCCGATTCAGGTGATCTTGGTCTCGTTGGACTCCATTTTTCACCGCGAACCTCGCTGTGGGCTGAATCTCGAGGCGTCAAATCCTAACAATCTCCACCTCGACTCGATATTCGGCCTCCTCCAAACTCCGAGAGCTTCTGGATCTCCTCGCCCCCATGCCCTGGGGCAATCGCCTGCTGATCATGGATGGGCAAATATGGGAGTCGAGCCAAGCTGCTCGATCCCATCTCCGTCGTATGCTGTGCTCCTCCTGACCTGAGACCTGCTCGGGGCATCATCCTGCGGCAATAGGAATCTTACCTTGCGACGTCGCCTCTCATCCTCCCGAGTCTCCTGTCTCGTACCCGATCCGCCTCCTGGAGCTCCACCTCGCTCTGAGCTCCACCTGACTCCCGATGCTCCACCTCGCACTGGGCTCCCTGCTAGGTAATAATGTCCTCTGCTCTCCTTCTTCCCCTCCAGCACAATCCTATCGCCGCGTAGCACCCTCAGGATTCTCCACCAGCTACCGTCCTGTAGCCTCTCGAATTCAGTCTGCTAAGTGAGATAAGATTCCGCCTGAAATCGGATATGTATCGGACCTCCCCCAATCTCCTCACTGCACCGTCATGTGTCCTCCAGCTGACTGTCCCAATGCCTCTGATCGCACAGCTCGATTCATCCGACAGATATACAGTGCCCTCACTGTTCTCCAGGGAGTCAAACTGCTCCTCTCTACAACACACATGATAGGGGCATGCAGAATCTAATATCCACTGTTGGAAAAAGTAGATACCTCGTCAGATATCTCCAATCTCCATCTGAATCGCTGCCGGCCGTCGCTACAGCAGCCACCGTCCGATTTTTCAGTTGAGGCAATCTCTGGCTAGATGCCCCAACTCCTCACACCGGTAACACCTGATTTTGCTCAAGTCCCTCCTGGACTTAGACCGTCCTCGTTGCGATCTCCTGTCGCTCCGTCTACCGCCTCCTGCTCCTCCAGAAGCCACCAAAGCTGAGCTACTGCCACCTGAGCTCGAAGCTGGGTTCTCCCTCCTGAAACCTCGTTCTGGAGTATTGCCACGGTGACCTCGTCCATCTTGATAGTGCTCTTCCCCACTAGAAGAGCATCACCAAGGACTCGTACGAAGGGGGAAGCGATGCCAGCAAAACCAGCGCCCTGGTCTTCTCTTCAACATTCTCGCCAACGCGAGAAGGTCGGTGAGGATCTTCTGGAAGTGGCTCAAATGCTCCTGCACGCTCTGTCCCACAGTCATCCGCAATTGGTAAAACTGCCTCCAGAGGAAAAGAGTGTTGGTGAGAGACTTCGCCATGTACAACTCCTCGAGCTTCGACCACAGCACCGTCGGGGAAGTCTCGCTCAGCACATGGATCACCACCTCATCTGCCAGGTACATACGGATGGTACTCACCGCCTACATCTGTAACCGTTTCCAATCCCGCACCTCCATGGTGGTCGATTTCTCATCGCACAAGAGAGCATCGATCAACCCCTGTTGGATGAGCATGTCCTTCACCCTTGCCTGCCACAAGGAGAAATTGCTCTTACCATCGAACTTGTTGATCTCCATCTTGATTGTTCCTGTTTTCTCCATCTTCAGTCTTGCTCACCACCACTGCAATCTGCGTCCTTGTACCGCCTTGCTCTGATACCACTTGTTGGGTGGATGTCTGGCCAGGACACCACCTCCCAAGATCCTTTCAGTACCACGCGATGCAGCAGGAAGAAATAAGAAACAAAACAGAAGAAAAAACAATCAAAATATGTGGATCAGCCACAAAAGGGCTCGCCTCCATGGGGCATGCAAACTTCACTATGAAAAGAAAATTTTACAAGAGGAGACCTCACCCACAACCCTTGTACATCCAATTCTCTCTCACCTGAAGTTTCCCTCACAAAAGCTCTCTCTCTCTTGGAGACCCCCCTGAACCCCTGAAGAGCCTGGCGACTGCTGTCTAGGAGCCTCCTGCTCCTCTCACAGCACGCCCGCGCCTCTCTCTCTCTTCACGCTGGTTCGTACGACTGTACGATGAGAAACCGAACCCTCTCTCTTCTCTGTTCGTCTCAGGCCTTTTTAAAGGCTTAAACAGAGTTTAAGTTTGATTAGACACGGATTAGGAGTCCTAAACAAAGCCAAAAAAACCCCTGAACCATCGGATCAAGACCGGGAGCCCCCTGGGCCGTCAGATCGCGCTCCGGTCTACGGAATAGTGCCGTGGATCGCGAGAAACGCGTGGGAAACGTCCACGCGGTCTACAGACCGCGTCGTGGACCATCCGGTCCATGGTGGACCGGGGCAAGGGGCCAGCAGGCCGCTGGCCTGGGCCGGCCCACGCGCGCGGGCCTGCACGCGCCTGGGCCGCGGGCCCCCACCGCGCGGGCCTGGGTCGCGCGTCCCGTGCCGGCCTGGGTCGCGCGTCCCGCGCGCCGCCGCCTGCAGCTGCGCCGCTGCCACCCGCCGTCGGCGGTCCTCCGCCGCCTCGATTCTCGTGCCGACTTCAAAAGCTCGTATCTCCTCCATCCGAACTCCGATTCAGGTGATCTTGGTCTCGTTGGACTCCGTTTTTCGCCGCGAACCTCGCTGTGGGCTCAATGTAGACTGAATCTCGAGACGTCAAATCCTAACAGTGGACTTGTTTGCTCTAGCTCACTAAGGAATCATGGGCCTAAAGGCCGAACACTACTTATGCAATCTTCCTCATGGATGATAAGACGATTGTCTACATGTAGTCTCACAATTTAGATTCCATTGAGGGAAAGCCAACGAGATATGTTAGAAGTCATCGGTCGAGTAGCCATGCCTAGTGAGGAAGAAGGGTTTGCTTTGATGCTGGGCAAGTGACTGTGATCGGTGATGGTTTTGCCACAGGTGCAGCGGCAGGGCAAGTTGGCATCGGGGAGAGGCGTCAAGTGAAATAGGGGAGGCTTTTGTTATGACAGTTGATAAGTGGGCGTGGGCAAAAACTGGTAAAGGGAATAAAAGGCAGGGAAGAGGAAGAGGACTACAATGGCGTCTAATGGTGGCTAATCGGGGATAAGTAGCCCCCGGATGAGCTCCCAGTCAGTGTAATTTTTCAACCGAATCTTGACATATGAAATTGTGCACGTCTGAAGATTTACTCCCTTTTTTTCCCATAATTTTTACCAGTTTTTTCTCATAAAAAAAAAGAAAAATTCTCTGTGCTGTAATGATCCAAACTCCACCACTTGATTGAGATCCAATACATCATGTATATATCTATTTATGCATGCATGCATTTATGTACATATACATGTATACACTTAAAATTAGATCAAAGTTTTGGGTTTTAGGCATGGACTGACTAAAATTCTATCCCAATGTTATAGATAAATTTTGGGTTTAAATTTAGAATCCAGATCCAGATGAATAAATTTTTGGATTTATTTCTGAACTAAATTTAAAATCTTAGGATAGATTGCTTTTATTTATTTAAGAAGACAAGAGAAAGTCTGACAAAGAGTCACTTACAATTAAGGCCAGGGAAGGTCGATGGCTCAATGAACGGCCTCCATTGCAAGGGCAAGGTGGTGCTGTGCGAGAGCGGGGGGAAGGCACTGCTTGTGTTTCCAAGCGAGAATTTGTGAAGACCGTCGGTAGAGCTTCCATGATACTGATGAATGACGCGTTCGGTGCATCGGGCACCATTGTCAATGCTCACATCCGACACCAACCCGACCTCCACCATGGTCTTCGAGGGAACAATACTCGGGATCTCACCTCTGCGGGATTCCAGCACTCATGAAAGGTGCAAATTCCAGTCGGCCCCCGGCCTCAATCAAATCAGCGATCAGGACAAAGGCTGAGACACTGGACCACAGTACGTAGGAATCCACCATGAAAATTCTTCAAAAAACAAAAATAGTTAAACTTACAAGAAAGACTAGTTAGTGGTACCTTGGAAAGAAATCAACCTTTTTTTTTGGTGTGTTTTGGAAACTTCGCAGGGGCGTATCAATCATCATACACAAATGATCCATGATAAACAACATATTTACAATATATCAGAGTGTATACACTATCATATACGAAATAATTTGTGTTATAATAATTAAAGTAGCTTTGGTAGCACATCCTTTTTCCCACCAACTCTTCCGAACCACCTCTCCTCGCCTCCAAATTAAACCACCAATCAGCAATAAGAAAGTATAAAAATAAAAGAGAGTTAGAGAACCCCACCTTAGCTCTCATGGACTCTGTGGCCGACCAGAACTCAGAGTATGAGGCGCAGCATACCTCGAAGAGAACCCACGGTAGGATCTCTCTGCCTCTTCCTCCTCTTCCCAACCTCCACCTTCATCAAAATTCTGTGAGTAGCTAAGTGGGTCATACTTGAAACTACCCCTCCTCACATATAGCTTTCCTCGCCGCCGCCGCCTTCTCCCTAGCCTTCTTATCTTTCCACACAGCGAGCCCCAGCACGAGAAGAATCCGTGCTGCTGCTGCTGCTCCTCTTCTTCCACTGCTGGGAGCCTCTCCATGGTTAATTTAGCTCTTATGATGGCATCAAGAAAGAGGACATATAGAGAGAATAGAGTAAGGAAATGGGAATGGACTTTGGGGCGTTGGAGACGCAGTGGTTAGATAAGAATACGGCGATGGGGCGGCTGGCTGGAGGAGCCCGTGGTGGGACCAGCAGCATCGAAACTTGTGGGAGGATGCAGATGACAATCTCGTGGGAGGGTACAGATGAGAAGTGGATTGTTATCATACGGCTGTGTTCATTTGGTTGGAATTTGGCACATTCCAGTTCCTAAAGGAATCTTACCACATGAGGGACACGCGAAAGGTCCCATTCGCTGCAGCTGGATGGATGTGCCTTTTTTTAATGAAGATTAACTTTCGCATCACAATTATTTAGTTCTAATTTGGGTGCATGGCCGAAAGTGGGTGGGGACAGGTTGGGTTGGATGTGAGTCTAGCTAGACTTGGTCTTGACTGCCAATATTTCCATGGCCATCTTGAGTACCTGGAATTATTTTGTTCCTTTCTCCGGCTGGTGTCTGGATATGTTTGATAACTTTATTGAAAATAGTAGGTAGAGTGTTCAGTCTGGGATCGTCTCCTGCCTGGCGTTGGATCGGAGAGGCTGTCTATGGGCCGGTGAAAGAGTGGATCCTATATAATATGCAGTAAGTTGTCTTGGACTTGCATTGGAACAACAGAATGACTCATAGGTACCGTAGATAGATAAGAGAAATCATGTGGATGTTAAGGCTCTGTTTTGTTACCAAAAAACAAAATAGCTCTGTTTCAGCTTGAGACTCTCATTCTCTCCCATTTTGGAGTATATAGATGAAATATTGGGATATATTTGGTTAGAAGGAGTTGAACTCAAGAATAGAATTATATAAGTGAATGACTTCTATTCCAGCTATTTGATTAGAAAAAAATTTATTTTCATTTCAAAAAGAAAAAAGAAATGCTTAAATCCTTTGAAACCTAATCCTTATTATTGGGATAAACCGATCGACCTCCGACTTTTGTTACCACGACTCCGATTCTGCATCGCCAAATGTGCAGTCCCAACTTTTCATCAACCAACTGAGCAAATCTCACCGATCTATAGTCGGCTGACCGACTAATGTTCAACTACTACCGATTAACAACAGATGACTGGAACCATCGACATAACAGAACTACTAGCCGACGGATGCTCATAGATCCTACCGACATATGATCGGTAATCTGTTCAACTTACCATAACCGTTGCGAACGGTTATCGACTACATGTCACGGTCATTAAAAAAAATTAACGGTCCACTAACTCTACATTTATGGTTCGATGATTTAGCACCATAAAAAGTGAGATCCCGTGCTCGATGGTTACATGAGATTCATCTATAAAAATGGGGTACGGAAACAGTACTGGTAAGCCACTTCGAGGTCAAAATTCTGTTACTCTCAAATCTACTGTTCACTAATTTTTTCTCTGACTTAAGCATCGGAGGATCCCCATCGGACACAACTCTGATCTGTGAGGGTGCTGTTTTGCAGGTGCTCATCATCGACAACAGGCGACAGGGAGTTGACAGCAATAGATTGGCACACCAGGTAGGGAGAAGAAATTTACAGTTTATCATGCCAAAAATCACAAAGCCCAACATTCGACTACAATTGAATCGGCGAGGCATTCTTGTCGTCGGGAAGATGCTCCTCCCCCACCTCCGATAGCAAAGCCCAGTTCCTCGCGTCCTGTGGTCACCACGGACGCTGTCTAAATCGCTGCACTTGTGCAGCAGATGAATGTTCTGATGGAGGCAATCAAAAGCCTCCAACAACAGCAAACCCAACAGCAACAGCCACCGCTGGAGCAGCTGGTGATACAATCGGTGCCGTCCAGGCACAGCTACCATCATCCGCGGCGATCACCTTCTCTTTCTCCAGAGCGACCATCTCGACTCTTCCGTCGAGACAAACAATGACATTCTCAGTACTCTCGTCGTGCCACCCATCGCTCACGACGTCCCCCTCTCCTTCCCGCCTCAACAGCATTAGGAAGGAGAAACGGCCGCGAACGCCTTCTGCTTTTCCTTCAGGCTCGTCGAGAGGTTCCACCTCCGGAGTTTTCCAGCAACGACGATTCGATGACTACGAACGCAAGTTTCAAAAAATCAACCGCCGACTCACCCAGCTTTAGATGGAAGGTCAGAAGTTCTCCAACGACTATGGCTTTCACACCACCCAACCTCTCTCTCAGCATATCTTGGACGAGCCGATCTCATCTCGATTCAAGATGCCACAAGTGGAGCCATATGATGGCTCCACCGACCCAATTGACCATCTTGAGAGCTACAAAGCTCTTATGACGATTCAGGGGGCAACCGACGTCCTCTTATGCATTGGCTTCCCGACGACCTTTCAGAAAGCTGCTCGAGCCTAGTACTTCGAGCTTCAATCAAGAAGCACATATTCCTTTGGGCAACTCGAATATTTTTTCATGGCTCACTTCAGCACTAGCCGAAGGCCACCACGAACTTCTGACAGTCTCTTCTCAATCAAGTAGGGAGAGACTAAGACATTAAGAGATTTTGTAGCTCGTTTTAATGCGGCCACACTTGAGATCAAAGACCTCAATGAAGATATGGTTATATCGACCATGAAAAAAGGTCTGAGGGGATCTCGATTTATATATTCTTTAGATAAGACTCTCCCTCGGACCTATGCAGAACTTCTAGAGCGTGCATACAAGTATATGCGCATGGACGAAGGAGCTTCTGACCGATGTCAGACAGAAGGTAAGGATCAGAAGAAGAAGAAATAGAAGAAAGGAGAAGCTCCGACCGAATCAAGTCAGCCACTTTCCAATAAGCGAGCTTCACCTCGACGACAGAGTCCAAGATCGAGTTACGGCAAGTATGACTCCTACACTCCTCTTTCTACTCTCTGTGCATAGACCTCATAAAAATTGAAGGAGCAGAATACCTACGACACCCTCCACCGATGAAAGCACCATCGAGGAGCCGTGATCGAAAGAAGTACTATCGATTTTATCGTGACCACGGTCATGATACCGAATAATATATCCAACTCAGAGAGAGATAGAGACCCTGATTCGACGAGGCTAACTCGAAAAGTATCGGAGAGATCCGTCGACTCAAGCTCCTGCCGATCGACGGTCTCAGCCGCAAACTAAGGGAGCTATAAATAATCAGCCGACTGCAGGAGTGATCAACATGATTTTTGGACGATCGAACTAGAGTGCAACTTTCGAAGAAGAATCGGCGAAACGACGATGACTCAACAATGTAATAATTTTTTTAGAAGATGTTCGAAAAATTCAAACTCGATGATGCTATTGTTGTCTCGACAACAATAGTAAATTATAATGTAAAAAGAATCCTTGTAGATAATAAAAGTTTGACTGATATTCTATTTTACTCGACTTTCTCTCGAATACGACTGCCAACTGATCGACTCAGAAGAGTCTCAACGCCATTGATCGACTTCACAGGAGATGCTGTCACGGTAAAAAGAGAAATCTCTCTCCCCTTAACCGTTGAAACTGAACCACAACAGAGCACCATCTTCATAACGTTTATGGTAGTTCGAGTCCCTTCGACTTATAATATTATACTCGAACGATCTGGACTTAATGCTCTAAAAGTAGTGGTTTTGACATATCATCTACTAGTTCGATTTTCGATGAGAAATGGAGTCGGAGAGATGCATGGAGATCAATAACTGATCTGACGCTGCTTTCTTTTCTCCATCCAAAATAATAAATCGGAAGAGTCTCTACTTGTCGACAAATTAGACCAAAGAGAGAATCAGGAGAGGGGTGAACCAGCTGAACAACTGATTTTTATCCCACTAAAAGAAAAAGATCTCGAGAAGACAGTCTAAATTAGATCGCAGTTGTCTGACTCAGAGCGGCAACAGTTAATAAATTTACTCAGAGCAAACATCGATACTTTTGCTTGGTCGGCCACCAACATGTCAGAGATTTTTCGAAAGTAATAACTCACTGACTCAACATCAACCCGAATGTTAAGCCAGTAAGATAGAAGAAATGATCTTTTGTCCCTAAAAGATAGAAGGTCATTGATGAAGAAGTTGACAAGCTCCTCACTGTAGGCTTCATCAGAGAAGCTATATATCCCAA
>NC_025996.2:39634714-39650976 GCF_000442705.2 Elaeis guineensis
TTTAAAAATAAATTTTGATTTATTTTAGTCTTCCGCTGTATGATCTTGAAAAAGTTTCAAGATCTAACCCTGAAACCCTAGATCTGGTTCCTACAATTGGTATCAGAGCCTAGGTTCTTTATTACATGATTATTTATACATGCTTAGATTATTTTTAGATTAGATCTAATTTATAATCTGATTATTAAATCTAAATTAAAATTTTAGATCAATCACAAACTGCAAGGTTGTCCTGCTGTAAGGTTTACCCCTTACAGTGCAAAGGTTGTCCTAGTTTGTGTAGATCTATCTTTAATCATAAATTTGTTAGATATGATCTAGATTAAATTTATGATTTATTAGATTTAAAAGATATTTAAATCTGAAATAAAATCTCTTTGTTAATAATTTTTGTGCAAAGAAATTGTTTAAAGTTGAAATTGTTTCAATTACATGAACCTGTTTAGATTAGATCTAAAGTAGTTTCATGTTTATTTCACTTGCATCTTGATTATGAATCAAACATGCAATATGGTTGGTAGAATCATATTGTAAAATTATTTTACAAATATGAAAATTATTTTTTGAAAAGCCGAACCCAACCCTCAGCCCAAAACTTAATTAAGAATTAAGAAGTTGTTTGATTAGGTTCTAGGATTGTGAATTGAAGAACCTAAGACACAAATCATAACACATTGGGTTAATGGGTTAGTGGAATTAGGTCCATTAATTGGGTTAGACCTATGGTTAGATTAAAGATGGACTTAATTAGAGAATTGACTAAATCTAATCAATTGTTGTCTTAGATTAGGTCAAGGATTCTCTAGATCAATTACAATAGTTGTAGTTGGTCAAGTCCATGTCTTTAACGAGAACCAAATGGACTTGATTCTTGGCTAAGCGGTCTAGCACGAACTGTTAGGTTGATCTAATCGAAACTAATTAAACCAGTTGGTGTCTAAGGTAAACCAGACCGGTGGTTTTTAATTGGGAGCCCGCTTACCTGGCCATTTCTGATGGTGTCTAAGGCAAGCTTTGGCAGACCCTCCCACTGATCGAACTTACCTGGCCTCTTGGTGAAATTATGTTTTGATCGGATCACTTGACTATTCGAGCTGACCCATGTCAGCTAGGTAAATCAGTGTGACTGATTTAGGTGCTCCTAGACCAGCCCTTTTAATGGTCTCCCTTAAGCTGACTTGGTGAAGCCAGTGGGAGGATCATGATAAGCTGGTTCATCTGACCTCATCCTCTATATTTAAATCTCTAAAATTATTAGGTCCTTAAAATGATAAAGTTATGGAGATAACTGAGTCATAGCCTCCCATTAAGGTGTTTGATAATGAGTCCATTAACTCAATAATCATTGCAGACCCAAAGGCCTGGTGCTTGTTGACTAATGGAATTATCACTCATCATATGACGACTTGGAAGTGTCTCTCTAATGGTGGTTAGGTGAGCCAACCAAAGTTGGGCTTAATCATTCGTTGGTTAGATACACCAAGTATGATCATGTTAATGGTTGGACCTAACCGGATCCTTACAGTGGAGGCCAAAGCCTACTGATTAGGTTTCTGGGGCAAAATTAAAATTACTAGAAATTGTTTAGAGAAACAATTGGTTATGAACCTACCCTTAGATGTACATGGGTTGGCCAACCAAAGTTGGGCTTGTGTGCAGTCTAAGTGGATTCTAGTACCCGCTAAGGAATTAGGGTAATTCCTCGAATTGGAGGTAGAGGCTACCAATTCGAATAAAATAGTGAAAGAAATCTTTTGATTAAAGTCCAAATCTTTAGGTTTAATGAATCAATTACTAATTAGGTTATGGTTCTCCTTTGTGCAAATATGGTCACTTCTCTATCGCTCCGATCATTGTTGGACAATGGATAAGTTGGTGGGACCCAACTTCGGTAGCTGGTACCGAAAGTTGAAGATAGTCTAGAGCATGAACGGATCCTATATGTGATAATGGACCCTGCACCTGAGGAGCCAGCTGTCAATGCACGTGGAACAGTCAGAGACACTTACTAGAAGTGGCTCAGTGATCGGACCACGGTGCGCTGTATCATGCTGGCTGCTATGAGCGACGAGTTCAGTCGCAGATTCGAGACGGCTCAGCCAAAGGACATGCTTCAAGTGTTGGAGGATGCCTTTGACACACCCGATGACGTAGAGAGGCACAAGACTAGTTGTGCCATCTTCAACGCCAAAATGCGGGATGGTGCCTCTGTCACTGATCATGTATTGTACATGATCGAGCTGATGGGACGATTGAGCAAGCTCGGCTTTCCCTTGCATCAGCAGCTTGGGAAAGATGCAATACTGAACTTGCTGCCCAAGTCTTATCTCCCATTCCTCACTCATTATAGAATGACAAAGCTGAAGAGAACTACCACGGGTTACTGAGGTTGCTTCAGAACTTTGAGAAGGATCACCAACTTCACAAGGAGTCGATGAACTTAGTGGGAGGTTCGTCTTCTGGTTCTCGACCTTTGAGAAAGGGAAGAAGAACAAGAAGAAAAAAGTGAAGAATGTGCAAGTTCAGGCCTGGGACATCAGTGCAGAGCCAGACCAAAAAGATCAAGCCTGATAAGAGTCTATTCTACTGGCAAGCACCCTAGATTAGATAGTGTGTCAGATATCTACTTATGGCACTGTAGGCTAGGTCATATAAACAAGAACAGAATAAACAGGTTGACTTAAGAGAGAATCCTCGAAGTCAGTGATTGTGAATCACTTCCAACCTGTGAGTCCTGTCTTCTTGGTAAAATGACCAAGTCACCTTTTACTGGAAAAGGTGAGAGAGCTACTAAGTTCTTGGGCCTAGTACATACTGATGTATGCGGGTCCATGAGCACCAGTGCTAGAGGTGGATATTTCTACTTCATAACTTTCATGGATGACCTATTCCGATATGGATATGTCTATCTGATGAAATATAAGTCGGATTCATTTGAAATGTTCAAACGATTCCGAAGTGAAGTAGAAAAACAAACTGGGAAGAGTATTAAAACTCTTCGATCTGATCGAGGAGGAGAATACCTTTCTAGTAAATTTCTCACATATCTAGGAGAGAATGGGATTCTCTCCCAATGGACTCCTCCAGGAACACCACAGCATAATGGTGTGTCTGAAAGGAGGAATCGGACTCTGTTAGACATGATCCAATCCATGATGGGTTTTGCTAGCTTGCCGATATCCTTCTGAGGATATGCACTCGAATCGGCCTGTTATCTGTTAAATAGGGTTCCAAGTAAGTCTGTAATTAAGACTCCATATGAGATATGGACAGGACGTAAGCCAGTACTTTCACACCTTAGGGTCTGGGGGTACCCGACCTATGTCAAACGATTAGTCACAGACAAACTTGGACCTAGGTCTGACAAATGCTCATTCATAGGGTACCCCAAAGAGACAAAAGAATATTTTTACTACTATGCTGATGAACAAAAGGTGTTCGTCAGCCTTAAGGCAATTTTTTTAGAAAAAGAGTTTCTTGGTGAAGGAATCGTTGCCTCTAAGGTTGAACTTGATGAAGTTCAATAGGTAGAAGGACCGACACCAATAGCTGAACCTGAGTCGGATATGATTAGATCAGATCCGAAGCCTAATGTACCTGCACCATTAAGGCGATCCGGTAGAGTACCGCATCAGCCGGACAGATACTACAGTTTCTTGGTCCGGGATGGTGATCCCATCAAACTTGATAAGAATAATGAGGATCCGATCATCTATATGGATGCAATGCAGAGATCTGATTTCGAGAAATGGCTTGAAGCCATGAAATTCGAAATGGAGTCCATAAAGGTCAACAATGTATGGACATTGGTTGACCCACCTGAAGGGGTTAAACCCATTGGGTGTAAATTGGTCTTCAAAAGGAAGAGGGGCGCAGACGGAAAGGTGGAGACCTATAAAGCCCGTCTGGTTGTCAAGGGGTATCGTCAACGTTATAATATTGACTATGACGAGATATTTTCTCCTGTGGCAATGCTCAAATCCATTCGGATAATGCTTGCAATAGCTGCCCATCTGGATTATGAGATCTGGCAGATGGATGTAAAGACAGCTTTCCTGAATGGAGAGCTGACCGAAGAGGTGTATATGATACAACCTGAGGGGTTTACATCCACAGATAAGTCCAAGGTGTGCAAGCTTCAGAGATCCATTTATGGATTGAAGCAAGCTTCTCAGAGTTGGAACATGCATTTTGATAAGGTGATCAAAACATATGGCTTCATTAAGAATGGAGAAGAGCCCTGCATCTATAAATGGACAAATGGTCCAGTTGTGGTATTCCTTGTCTTGTACGTGGATGATATTCTCTTAATCGAAAATGACATTCCCGCACTACAGGAAATAAAAGTTTAGTTGTCATCACAGTTCTCCATGAAGGACTTGGGTGAAGCATCCTACATCCTAGGGATGAAGATCTATAGGGATAGATCTAAAAGGATGCTTGGGTTATCCCAGTCCATGTACATAGACACTGTGCTGAAGAGGTTCAGCATGAAGAATTTTAAGAAGGGCTATCTACTGATAGGCCATGGAATTTCTCTCTAAGAAGGATTGTCCGACAAGTCCTAAAGAGAGAGAGCGTATGAGTAGAGTCCCATATGCTTCAGCCGTGGGATCTATCATGTACGTCATGACATGTACAAGATCAGATGTGGCATACTCACTAGGAGTAGTGAGTAGATACCAATCTGATCCTGGAGAAAATCACTGGAAAGTGGTTAAAGCCATCCTTAAGTATTTGAGAAATACTAAAGACCAATGGTTGGTTTATGGCGAGTCAGATCTGAAACTTGTGGGGTTCACAGACTCCAGCTTCCAATCTGACCATGATGACAGCAGGAGCGTGTCGGGTTATATCTTTACTCTGAATGGTGGAGCCATCTGCTGGAAGAGTTCCAAGCAGCATATTGTGGCAGACTCTGTTTGTGAAGCGGAGTACATCGCAGTATCAGATGCCGCGAAGGAAGCTGTGTGGCTGAGAAAATTCATCATCGAGCTCGAAATAGCACCCTCCCTCGATGGTCCAGTCCTGCACTACTGCGACAGCACTGGTGCCATAGCTCAGGTGAAGGAATCCAAAGCACATCAGCGGACGAAGCACATCTTGCGCCGCTTCCACCTGGTCTGAGAGATCGTGGATCGAGGTGACGTCGACTTTCAGAAGATCGACGGAAAGGAGAACCTAGCCGACCTCTTCACTAAAGCCCTGACGATAAAGGAGTTCGACAACCACAAGTCGAAGATGGGTATTAGATACTATGCCGAGTGGCTTTAGGACAAGTGAAAGTTGTTGAGAAATGTGTCTCAAAAAGTCAATCGTCAAGCTGTTGACGGTTGAGCAACCAAGTATTGTAATTGATTTGTTAATAAATAAAATATATATTTGGCATCTTCATCATAAGCTTTCATCTTCTAATGAACTCCGTTGTTATGATGAAGTCCTTAGGACTATTTAAGTTCGATAAAGAGAGGATTTATCGATTAGTCCTTAAAACTGTTCACGACCAAATGATAAGCTGTTAATAAGGACGACAGCTTCTATCGAGCATAGGTCGCTGTAGGCCATATGGGTTGGTTGTCCTCTTAACCAAGGAGTGTGGAGACACTGGTATGGCATACAGGTGAGATGTAAGGGTACATCATTATTGAACGTGACCAACTCCAGAGTATTCTGTTGTCGAGAATGTCTCTGATGGGATATAGGTATAAGTGTCCCTTAGACTTGAAATCGCCTCAGTGACTTGCAAGCAACTCACTGTGCTTTGGTACTGGACTAACTGAATTTCTAATTCAAGGACGGAAGGCTTCTGGGCACAGTCAAGTACTTGCGAAGTCAGAGTGTGATCGAGATGGGATTGACCACTCCAAGAGTTGGAGAAGAATGAGTCGCTATATTTCAATTTAGCAAAACCTTGGCCAGGATAATCCATCAGATGGATTTGATATTTTGAAATACAATGTGGACAACCTGATCAGAGTTGACAGTTGAACTCTGGGATGTCCTATGATCATTTTGGTCAAGGGGATGAATTATATAAAAACTATATCCGCATGGGTTTTAAGGATGTTGTTTTATATATTCGACCTATCCGGTCGTCGGGTACCATTGCTAGATGGTCACTTCGATTGGTACATAAATTTATTCCTGTGCTAACGGCTTAGGTTCGGACCTATGAAGTCACACACATTAGAGTTCATAATCCGATCGGATGGTTGATCAATGATTAAGAATCGTTCTAGGATTAAATGATCAATACGATTGACATTTAACCCAGTGCAAGTATTGTAGGAGGATCGATTAGCAATTCGATTGCTAATTGGCTTAATTTGATTAAGCCAATGGGCTGAGATTAAGTCTAATTAAATATGATTTAATTAGATTTAGTTTGGGCTTGATTGGATCAAGTCCAATTGGTTTATTGGATAAGCCAAGTGTAAGAAAAAACTAGTCCTAGTTCAACTAGGACTTGGATCAATCTAATTTCTAATTTTATTAGAAAATTAAATCAGATTTAAATCTAATTTAATCTGATTAAATTAGGTTCTTAATTGAGTTAAGACCTATTTTAATTAGGTTGATCTAATTTTGGTTTGATTTGATTTGGAAAACCAAATTAAAACAAGTCATAAGATAGAATCCTAGTAAGACTAGGATTCCACCTTGCGCCACATAAGCCTTCCCCACGCCCTCTCTCTTATTCAACGCCAATCTCCACTTATTTTGTGCGACAAAAGCCCTCTCTCAGGTCTCTCCCACGTTCACAAAAGGTTTCCTCTCTTCTTTCTTACATGGAAGGTGGTTTGGATCAAATAAATAAGGAATAAGTTTGGATTTCGAATTCTATGAGATAGAGTTTTAGAAATCCAAAACTCTTTCAATTTTGCACCGAATTTATCTAAATTTTTTTTAAAATTTTTGTGACTTTTAGGGTACATATTATGCACCCTTTTCTAGTGATCCATGCATGAAAATATGGAGGAGGTGCTCAAGAGTTGGGCACCCCTTAACTTGCCATGTTTGGATAAGCCTTGACTAGGTATTTGACCTAGACAAGGACTCTATCATATCTCTCTGTATAAAATGAATTTCTTCATGAAATTTTTGAAGAAGATAGAGATCTGAGAGACCTTTGTGCCATCCAAAAATCAGAGAGAAATACCTTTGGGTCGTGGAGATATAAAAGACGCAAGTTAGGGTGTCTAGAGAGAAAAACGTAAAGAAGAAGAGGGTCTTCTTCTAGGGTTTTTGTTTTCATATCTTTCCTCCCTCCATCTTGAGTTTTCTGAGAGCGTCTCAGATCTGAAACTCCTCCTTCTACTTTTCATCTTTGGAAGAGTCCAAATCAAGAAGAAGGAGGCACCTGATCAACCATCAAAGAAGGATCAGCGCAGTACTAGCATACTGTGCTAATTTTCTGAAGCAGGACTTCTGATCGAGATTCGTGGGCTCGTGTGGATGACTCCTAGAGGTCGGACGTGTGTGCGGCTTGCAACATCATCTTTAAGCCCGGATCAGCGAGGTTAGAGCATCTAACTTGCAAGGTAATAGATCTGATCTATTGTTTAATACATACATTAGATGTGGTATAGAAACATGTTGATATGATCAACATGTAGTTCATGCTATATTTATATATTTTAATTTTTGATTTAATGCTATGTAATAATCATGTAATAGGATCTTAGATCTAGGGATTTTCTTATTTTAAAAATTAAATTTTGATTTATTTTAGTCTTTCGCTGTATGATCTTGAAAAAGTTTCAAGATCTAATCCTGAAACCCTAGATCTGGTTCCTACAATGGGACGTCGGGTTCCGCGGCCAATGTTGAAACTCCGACCAAGGCTGGAGCTTGGTGCCTTTTTGGCAGATGCGAAGGTCTGGTCTCAGATGCTGTCCTCTTCTTAACAGCATACTGACGGGTGTCGGCATTCGACACATGTACTCTCTGCTGCATAGCTGCAATTACAATGAAGGTCAGCGCAAGTTTGCAAGCAAGGAGAAAATTAAGAGTAACTGACCAACCGTACTATACCTAGGTGAGGAATTGAAATGAGGCCAGCATCATAAAGGGCTTGTTCGGTTACAAGCTCTTTTTACTTCGGGACCGACATATCTTTCAGTCGATGAAAGTCCTCATGGTCGTCGGCTTCTACTCGGCTGTTATCATTGGGACCAGTTTGAAGATTGCCCCAATGAAAAGAAAAATCCCAAGGAAGAGAAGAAGAGGCAAAGAAAAACTGGTTCTTCCATCTATGAATGGATGATGGAAGATCAATAATAAATGAAAGACCTTTTTGGGGGTTGAAGAACCACTACCCTCAGACCTTCGGGTGAGGTCGGAGGATGAAGAAAGCCCGAAAAAGAAAAGGATGAGGGATGGTCGGCAACATCCGACACAACAAAGCAAAGCTGATTATCAGCCGGATCGAATTCGCGCCAGCTGAGCCAGGCAAACTCCATAGTAATCCAAAATATTTCGAACAAATTCTGGAATCAAAAATTGAAGACCCGCCCAAAGATCTTCAACGTAGAAGGCCACCTGGCACGATGGCGGGTTGTTCACCTGACCATCGACCCTAGGAGCGAAAAGTTGAAACTGTTTCGAGATACAAAATTACCCCCAGAGCCGTTCAACATTCGGTTCCGAAAGTGAAGAGGCCTCCACGTCCGGACTCGATTGGGATTCATCAGTCGGATTCTCTGGCTGATCTTCTCGAAAAGGAGAAATCCTAACCATGAGGACGACTCTAAAGAAGACAAGAACTTCAAGGAAAAGTACTCGAAAGAAAAGTTAACCTGAGCTGGAGCAACAACCTTAAGCGTTGGAGCAACGATCCGACAAAGTCCCAGCACCAAAAAATAGTGAAAAGCAAAGATTTGGCTGAAAGCAACCCTATATATAGGATCCCTCAACGGTCGAGATGAAAGCGGTCGAATCAAAGATCACATCAGATGATGACACGTGGCAACATCTGGGCCGACCATGGGTCGGATGGTTCGACGCATCTGCACCAGATCAAACCATGTTACCCCCATCCGCATGAACAACTCCGTCCCAATGACACTCCGACATATGGCAGTAATCCACAAGCAGGAATTAAAATGCATGATGCCGGTTCGCCTTCCCAATGTAACAGCTGGCGCCGGCTCACCTTCTGCAAACGATGCCTGACACCAGATCTCCCTGCTGATGTGACAGTTCGAGGACGACAAAGTGGATGATCGACTATATTTCGAAGAATGTAACGGCAGAACCAAGACTCGACATGATAGATAACAACTACTCTTGTCCAAAGCAACTGATCATGTGGCTATGCACGCGATAATTTGCCATTGGACTCGGGAGTGGGGGGGCAACTATTGGTATAAAACCGACTAACCTCCATACACCGACCAATCTCCGGCACAATTCGCTTGACACCCGACTCAAGCCCATTAAACAAAGACGACCCTAAAAGTGATTATCAACTCGACAGGCCGACGCTACTCTCGACCGACCAACCGAACACTCCTCATCGAATCAAGATCGGTAGGCGGCTGATGTTCGGACTCTATAGATAATAAACTACTTCGACTGTCGGTATTTCAGAATTATTAACCGATAACCGACTCTCGACACACAGTCGACCGACTCATTCAAATATATTATAACTGTCACGGATGGTTACTTCACTGATATCGCGACGTAATCCATGGAGATTAATAATCCACTATGAGATTACCATCCTGTGATTCTACGCCGCTAAATGCGGGACCATATCTGACAGTCACGACAATCTACTCTATAAAAAGAGGATAAGGCAATAAGTTTCGGTAAACCATTTTTCATGTTGAGCTCTGTCATCATTCTCATTCATTCTACTATTGTCCAGTCTCTCTCTCTGACTTAAGTATCAGAGGATCTCCATCGGAGACAACTTCGGTCAGTGTGGACTCCGTTTTGTAGGTGCTCATTTCCGACAACAGACGATGAGGGAGTTGGTCGCAACAGGTTTCAAAAGATTTAAGCATTTTCTATTTTTTTTGAAATAAAAATAAATTTTTTTTCAACCAAATAGCTGAAATAAAAATCATTCACTTATATAATTCTATTCCTGAGTTCAATTCCTTCCAACCAAATGTATCATAATATTCCATCTATATACTCCAAAATGGGAGAGAATGAGAGTATCAAGCTGAAACAGAGCTATTCTTTTTTTTGTTGGTAACAAAACAGAGCTTTAACATCCACATGATTTCTCTTATCTATCTACGGTACCTATGAGTCATTCTGTTGTTCCGATGCAAGTCCAAGACAACTTACTGAATATTAGATAGGATCCACTCTTTCACCGGCCCATAGACAGCCTCTCCAATCCAACGCCAGGCAGGAGACGATCCCACACTGAACACTCAACCTACTATTTTCAATAAAGTTATCAAACATATCCAGCCGCCGGCCGGAGAAAGGAACAAAATAATTCCAGGTACTCAAGATGGCCATGGAAATATTAGCAGTCAAGACCAAGTCTAGCTAGACTCACATCCAACCCAACCTGTCCCCACCCACTTTCGGTCATGCACCCAAGTTAGAACTAAATAATTGTGATGCGAAAGTTAATCTTCATTAAAAAAAGGAACATCCATCCAGCTGCAACGAATGGGACCTTTCGCGTGTCCTCATGTGAAAAGATTCCTTTGGGAACTGGAATGTGCCAAATTCCAACCAAACGAACACAGCCGTATGATAACAATCCACTTCTCATCTGTACCCTCCCACGAGATTGTCATCTGCATCCTCCCACAAGCTTCGATGCTGCTGGTCCCACCACGGGCTCCTCCAGCCAGCCGCCCCATCGCCGTATTCTTATCTGACCACAGCGCCTCCAACACCCCAAAGTCCATGCCCATTTCCTTACTCTATTCTCTCTATATGTCCTCTTTCTTGATGCCATCATAAGAGCTAAATTAACCATGGAGAGGCTCCCAGCAGTGGAAGAAGAGGAGCAGCAGCAGCAGCACGGATTCTTCTCGTGCTGGGGGTCGCTGTGTGGAAAGATAAGAAGGCTAGGGAGAAGGCGGCGGCGGCGAGGAAAGCTATATGTGAGGAGGGGTAGTTTCAAGTATGACCCACTTAGCTACTCACAGAATTTTGATGAAGGTGGAGGTTGGGAAGAGGAGGAAGAGGCAGAGAGATCCTACCGTGGGTTCTCTTCGAGGTATGCTGCGCCTCATACTCTGAGTTCTGGTCGGCCACAGAGTCCATGAGAGCTAAGGTGGGGTTCTCTAACTCTCTTTTATTTTTATACTTTCTTATTGCTGATTGGTGGTTTAATTTGGAGGCGAGGAGAGGTGGTTCGGAAGAGTTGGTGGGAAAAAGGATGTGCTACCAAAGCTACTTTAATTATTATAACACAAATTGTTTCGTATATGATAGTGTATACACTCTGATATATTGTAAATACGTTGTTTATCATGGATCATTTGTGTATGATGATTGATACGCCCCTGCGAAGTTTCCAAAACACACCAAAAGAAAGGTTGATTTCTTGCCAAGGTACCACTAACTAGTCTTTCTTGTAAGTTTAACTATTTTTGTTTTTTGAAGAATTTTCATGGTGGATTCCTACGTACTGTGGTCCAGTGTGTCAGCCTTTGTCCTGATCGCTGATTTGATTGAGGCCGGGGGCCGACTGGAATTTGCACCTTTCATGAGTGCTGGAATCCCGCAGAGGTGAGATCCCGAGTATTGTTCCTTCGAAGACCATGGTGGCGGTCGGGTTGGTGTCGGATGTGAGCATTGACAATGGTGCCCGATGCACCGAACGCGTCATTCATCAGTATCATGGAAGCTCTACCGACGGTCTTCACAAATTCTCGCTTGGAAACACAAGCAGTGCCTTCCCCCCGCTCTCGCACAGCACCACCTTGCCCTTGCAATGGAGGCCGTTCATTGAGCCATCGACCTTCCCTGGCCTTAATTGTAAGTGACTCTTTGTCAGACTTTCTCTTGTCTTCTTAAATAAATAAAAGCAATCTATCCTAAGATTTTAAATTTAGTTCAGAAATAAATCCAAAAATTTATTCATCTGGATCTGGATTCTAAATTTAAACCCAAAATTTATCTATAACATTGGGATAGAATTTTAGTCAGTCCATGCCTAAAACCCAAAACTTTGATCTAATTTTAAGTGTATACATGTATATGTACATAAATGCATGCATGCATAAATAGATATATACATGATGTATTGGATCTCAATCAAGTGGTGGAGTTTGGATCATTACAGCACAGAGAATTTTTCTTTTTTTTATGAGAAAAAACTGGTAAAAATTATGGGAAAAAAGGGAGTAAATCTTCAGACGTGCACAATTTCATATGTCAAGATTCGGTTGAAAAATTACACTGACTGGGAGCTCATCCGGGGGCTACTTATCCCCGATTAGCCACCATTAGACGCCATTGTAGTCCTCTTCCTCTTCCCTGCCTTTTATTCCCTTTACCAGTTTTTGCCCACGCCCACTTATCAACTGTCATAACAAAAGCCTCCCCTATTTCACTTGACGCCTCTCCCCGATGCCAACTTGCCCTGCCGCTGCACCTGTGGCAAAACCATCACCGATCACAGTCACTTGCCCAGCATCAAAGCAAATCCTTCTTCCTCACTAGGCATGGCTACTCGACCGATGACTTCTAACATATCTCGTTGGCTTTCCCTCAATGGAATCTAAATTGTGAGACTACATGTAGACAATCGTCTTATCATCCATGAGGAAGATTGCATAAGTAGTGTTCGGCCTTTAGGCCCATGATTCCTTAGTGAGCTAGAGCCAACAAGTCCACTGTTAGGATTTGACGCCTCGAGATTCAGCCTACATTGAGCCCACAGCGAGGTTCGCAGCAAAAAATGGAGTCCAACGAGACCAAGATCACCTGAATCGGAGCTCGGATGGAGGAGATACGAGCTTTTGAAGTCAGCATGAGAATCGAGGCGGCGGAGGACCGCCGGCGGCGGCGGCGGCGGCGTGGCCGCAGGCGGCGGCGGGCGGGACGCGCGACCCAGGCCCGCGCGGTGGGGGCCCGCGGCCCAGGCAGGCGCGCGGCCCAGGCGCGCGCAGGCGCGGCCCAGGCGGGCGCACGGCCCAGGCGCGCGCAGGCCCGCGCGCGCGGGCCGGCCCAGGCCAGCGGCCTGCTGGCCCCTTGCCCCAGTCCATCATGGACCGGGTGGTCCACGGCGCGGCCTGTGGACCGCGTGGGCGTTTCCCACACGTTTCTCGCGGTCCACGGCACTATTCCGTGGACCGGAGCGCGATCTGACGGCCCAGGGGGCTCTCGATCTTGATCCGACGGTTCAGAGGGTTTTTTGGCTTTGTTTAGGACTCCTAATCCGTGTCTAATCAAACTTAAACTCTGTTTAAGCCTTTAAAAAGGCCTGAGATGAACAGAGAAGAGAAGAGGGTTTGGTTTCTCATCGTACAGCCGTACGAACCAGCGTGAAGAGAGAGAGAGACGCGGGCTTGCTGTGAGAGAAGGAGCAGGCGGCTCCTGGACAGCGGTCGCCAGGCTCTTCAGGGGTTCAGGGAGGTCTCCAAGAGAGAGAGAGTTTTTGTGAGAGAAACTTCAGGTGAGAGAGAATTGGGTGTACAAGGGTTGAGGGTGAGGTCTCCTCTTGTAAAATTTTCTTTTCATAGTGAAGTTTGCATGCCCCGTGGAGGCGAGTCCTTTTGTGGCTGATCCACGTATTTTGATTGTTTTTTCTTCTGTTTTGTTTCTTCTTTCTTCCTGCTGCATCGCGTGGTACTGAAAGGATCTTGGGAGGTGGTGTCCTGGCCAGACATCCACCCAACAAGTGGTATCAGAGCAAGGCGGTACAAGGACGCAGATTGCAGTGGTGGTGAGCAAGACTGAAGATGGAGAAAACAGAAACAATCAAGATGGAGATCAACAAGTTCGATGGTAAGAGCAATTTCTCCTTGTGGCAGGCAAGGGTGAAGGACATGCTCATCCAACAGGGGTTGATCGATGCTCTCTTGTGCGATGAGAAACCGACCACCATGAAGGTGCGGGATTGGAAACGGTTACAGATGTAGGCGGTGAGTACCATCCGTATGTACCTGGCAGATGAGGTGGTGATCCATGTGCTGAGCGAGACTTCTCCAACGGTGCTGTGGTCGAAGCTCGAGGAGTTGTACATGGCGAAGTCTCTCACCAACACTCTTTTCCTCTGGAGGCAGTTTTACCAATTGCGGATGACTGCGGGACAGAGCGTGCAGGAGCATTTGAGCCACTTCCAAAAGATCCTCACCGACCTTCTCAGCGTTGGCGAGAACGTTGAAGAGAAGACCAGGGCTCTGGTTTTGCTGGCGTCGCTTCCCCCTTCGTACGAGTCCTTGGTGACTGCTCTTCTAGTGGGGAAGAGCACTATCAAGATGGACGAGGTCACCGCGGCGATACTCCAGAACGAGATTTTCAGGAGGGAGAACCCAGCTTCGAGCTCAGGTGGCAGTAGCTCAACTTTGGTGGCTTCTGGAGGAGCAGGAGGCGGTAGACGGAGCGACAGGAGATCGCAACGAGGGCGGTCTAAGTCCAGGAGGGACTTGAGCAAAACCAGGTGTTATCGGTGTGAGGAGTTGGGGCATCTAGCCAGAGATTGCCCTCAACTGAAAAATCGGACAGTGGCTGCTGTAGCGACGGCCGGCAGCGATTCAGATGGAGATATCTGACGAGGTATCTACTTCTTCCCAACAGTGGATATTAGATTCTGCATGCCCCTATCATGTGTGTTGCAGAGAGGAGCAGTTTGACTCCCTGGAGAACAGTGAGGGCACTGTATATCTGCTGGATGAATCGAGCTGTGCGATCAGAGGCATTGGGACAGTCAGCTGGAGGACACATGACGGTGTAGTGAGGAGATTGGGGGAGGTCCGATACATACTCGATTTCAGGCGAAATCTTATCTCACTTAGCAGACTGGATTCGAGAGGCTACAGGACGGTAGCTGGTGGAGGAATCCTGAGGGTGCTACGCGGCGATAGGATTGTGCTGGAGGGGAAGAAGGGGAGCAGAGGACATTATTACCTAGCAGGGAGCCCAGTGCGAGGTGGAGCATCGGGAGTCAGGTGGAGCTCAGAGCGAGGTGGAGCTCCAGGAGGCGGATCGGGCACGAGACAGGAGACTCGGGGAGGACGAGAGGCGACGTCGCAAGGTAAGATTCCTATTGCCGCAGAATGATGCCCCGAGCAGGTCTCAGGTCAGGAGGAGCACAGCATACGACGGAGATGGGATCGAGCAGCTTGGCTCGACTCCCATGTTTGTCCATCCATGATCAGCAGGCGATTGCCCCAGGGCATGGGGGCGAGGAGATCCAGAAGCTCTCGGAGTTTGGAAGAGGCCGAATATCGAGTCGAGATGAAGATTGTTAGGATTTGATGCCTCGAGATTCAGCCCACAGCGAAGTTCGCGGTGAAAAATGGAGTCCAACGAGACCAAGATCACCTGAATCGGAGCTCGGATGGAGGAGATACGAGCTTTTGAAGTTGGCACGAGAATCGAGACGGTGGAGGACCGCCGGCGGCGGACGGCAGCGGCGCGGCCGCAGGCGGCGGCGCGCGGGACGCGCGACCCAGGCCGGCGCGGGATGCGCGACCCAGGCCCGTGTGGTGGGGGCCCGCGGCCCAGGCGGGCGCGCGGCCCAGGCGCGCGCAGGCCCCCGCGCGCGGGCCGGCCCAGGCCAGCGGCCTGCTGGCCCCTTGCCCCAGTCCATCATGGACCGAGTGGTCCACGGCGCGGCCTGTGGACCGCGTGGGCGTTTCCATGCGTTTCTCGCGGTCCACGGTACTATTGCCGTGGACCGAAGCGCAATCTGACGGCCCAGGGGGCTCCCGGTCTTGATCCGACGGTTCAGGGGGTTTTTTGGCTTTGTTTAGGACTCCTAATCCGTGTCTAATCAAACTTAAACTCTGTTTAAGCCTTTAAAAAGGCCTGAGACGAACAGAGAGAGAAGAAGGGTTTGGTTTCTCATCGTACAGCCGTACGAACCAGCGTGAAGAGAGAGAGACGCGGGCAATGCTGTGAGAGAAGGAGCAGGCGGCTCCTGGACAGCGGTCGCCAGGCTCTTCAGGGGTTCAGGGGGGTCTCCAAGAGAGAGAGAGTTTTTGTGAGGGGAACTTCAGGTGAGAGAGAATGGGTGTACAAGGGTTGAGGGTGAGGTCTCCTCTTGTAAAATTTCTTTTCATAGTGAAGTTTGCATGCCCCGTGGAGGCGAGTCCTTTTGTGGCTGA